>NC_053154.1:124418791-124520174 GCF_016835505.1 Polypterus senegalus | reverse complement strand
TTGTGGTAGTTCACCTTGTGTTTCAAGATGATATGGTCTATGGGGAGCATGTACAGCAGATTGAAAATAATATTAGGCACAGAATAGTTTCTTATGTTGCCCAATATAGAGTACAATATTGTTAATCCCTGAACTACAGCTAAGAATTTTCAACCAGTTAAATAAGACTGAAACCAATTTAAGACACTACCAGAAAGATCCACCAATTGTCTAAGGTAGCAGTTCCCAACCTGAGGTACTCACCAGGATGTTCAGGGCGTATGTGGAAAAAAAGGACTAAAAAGGTAAATAGACAAAAGTTGTGAAATTAATGGTGCAATTTTTTCCACGCCTATTGAAACATTATAATGTGGCTTTGTGCTTGTCGTCAGCAAACAAAAATAACAGAAACACAGTTAATACCTCATACTGTAATAGTTATTGTATTGGTAAAATCATATTATAGTTGAGAATTTAATTTCTCCTTGAAGATGCCGGTCTGTGTATGCTCTTATAGGAACATGTTTGACAGATGAATACTATCCATCTTTTGAAAAATTCAATTTCGCCAAGAATTCAGGATATGTCTTACGATGTTGAGATGACAATAATAAGTAGAATGAAAAATAGCAAACATTTCCTATTCAAGTTCATGAAAGCACAGATGTTACTAATTTTTACTGCTTTGCTTGTTAGTGTGAGGTATTTGAAAGACGATGAAATTAAAGAAAACCTTTTGCTTTGTTCTCTTCTGTCAGAGTGCACAAGAAGTGAGGATACATTTATTGATCTTGACTTTTATTTCAAAATAAAAATAAAATTAATTAGTTTAATTGTTGTGAACTGTGTAATGCCAGAGACAAGTCTATGTCACGTTGTTACTCTGGTCTTCACACTAATTTTATGAGGTAGCCCCCAGTGTAACCTGGAACCACTGCTCTGTATCCAAAGTTAAAGCTTTGCATCAATGCTCTTACCTGGTGAATCAAAAGTCACTCTTGACGAAGCTGTGAAAGTGTCTAATTTTATAAAGTCAAAGTCCACAAAACCAAGGCCTTTCAAAGCATTGTGTGAAGAGATGATGAGTCTTCATTCTACAAAAATTACGTGGCTCTTTCATTGTTGAAATACTTACCCATCTGGTCAGATTTAGACATGAGGTCCACCTTTTTTTTGAAGACCATCCATTCCTACTTGGTTTCAAGTTGCATGACTCTGATTGACTTCAGAGTCCTGCATAGTTATCAGATATGTTCCTACTATTAACCTCAATTTGGCACTTTGGCAACCAATCAAGTCATTGGTGGTGGTGGTGAAAAATGGAAGATGATGTAATATCATATGATGTAATAATGTAAGTATTTGAAAAAAGTTTCAGCTTTGAATTAAGTTGGACTTTTGCAATGAATTTAAATCTTAGATTTGCATCATTTTGCAGTTTTCATCTTTTAATTTAGTCTGAACTAAATGGCAAGGTCAGCTAAGGGATGGGTAAAAAATAGAAGATCAATCTCCACTATTTGTCTATTCATGGCCTGGGACCCCTGCGAACTAAAAAAGAGATATGTATATGTATATGTATGTATGGACTTATCCATTAATAATCTCATTATTGAACCATTTACTTCCAGTTACACCTTGTCACACACATGTGATTAAGAGACAACGAAAGGGCCTGAAAATGGTAATTCCATGCCTGACCAGGGGGCGGCAGGGTGCACTAATTCTCGCAATTCCTTACAGTCCATTCTTGGAAAATCCCGCCCGGCAGTCAATGATGTCACTTCCGGTTCCGGTGCAGCTGACGACGTCACTTCCAGTTCTGGTGGTGCCGACTACGTAACTTCCGGTTCCGACCTATCCTTGTATTTAAAGTCTGCCATTTTAAGGCAGCAAATCAGTTCTGTTTTGGACTCTTGTGAACATGTCTGTACTGATTAATCAATTTTGCAGCCAGGAAATATTATACGGGTGACTGCCCCAAACCTTTCCAATGACTCTTTGTCTTTCTTGTGACAACCTATACATTTTAATTAATAGCAATTATATGAATTGCAAACATTTTGCTAATATCAAGTGTAAAATTTATTTAAATGGGCTGCTAAGGAGTATGCAATTGAAATAATTGGGAGCAGCTGGTCCTAGGCGATGTATGAGAATATTGTCATCAATGATGTAAGGGGAAGAAGCCTAGAAAAGTTCTATCAATCCAAGAGGTGACAGAAGAGAAATCTTTCAAGAGATACTTGAGATTTTACTGTCCTAAAAAGGCAACGGCAGCACAACGCATTAACAGGTACTCATGGTCACCAGTGTTTGCAAGAGTGTGTATCAACATTGTGAGCCTGGAACTTTTGATGCCTACCCTAGCCCCAGAAATAACCCAAGGATGGAATTCAAAAGCTGCCTACTGGAGCAGTAAGCAGTGAGTCAGTATTGAAGGTAGAACAAAGAGATGACACAATTTGGAGTTTGGTGGTGGAAATGTGGCAAGGACAATATAATAGACAGTCAGGTTTAAAGATAAAGGTGTGCACCAGGCTTTTCCATATCTGTCATCTATTATTTTTGTTTTTGCTGCTTTGTGTTCTTCCTGTTATTTTCCTGCTGTCATGTGGTTTAACTATTAGATTTGCCCTTTCAGGCATTTGCCTAAATAATAATGATGTCAAGGAATATTTACCTGTTACTGTACATTTACCACCCACACTGGTATTAATGTTAGCATATCATTTTCTATGTGCATGAAAAAGTCTTTTTTCCATTGTGATTCTGACTTTTTGTTAAAATCATTCCTAAGGTGGTTCTTTGTGCCCCAACAATCATGCTATTCAAGGTCACTTCAACACTAGTTGTCTCTTTGATTTTACATCTAATGTTCTGTTAATTTTTCTAAAGTCATTTTTGTACTCTCTATTCTGATGCTAACTTGCAGTGCTGTTTCCTATTCTTATTGCCATCAGATCCTGCACTACTATACTTTTAAAGATTTCTATTTGTTTTTGTACATACAGACAGTCCCTGGGTTACGTAGGAGATAGGTGTGATGTTGGGAGGGTCATTAAAATACACAGAGGGGACTGGTTGTTGATTTGCACCTCTGACAATTGGAGGATGCGCACTGTAAGAAAACGTCAGTGAATAGAGTTTTGGGAGTTTGGAGAAGCAACTGGTCTTGTGTGTTTTTTCCGTAGCAGACACTGCAATTTGGCGAATGAGGATGGCAGACTTCACTACTACCCACGGCACCTTTTCTTGTTCTGCCTGGTGACCGACCCCCTTGTTCCATTCAGGGCTTGGAAACAAAGTTTTGAAACATACTGTATTTGGAGGGGTTGGACCTCGGGGAGATCTCTGACGCTCGCAAACGCGCTCTGCTGCTCAAACTGCTTGGGCATAAAAGGTCAACTTGTCTTCGATACACTCAGTTCAAACACCACCTACACGGAAGCGGTTTCCGCTTTAGATGCTCATTTTTCAGACTCGCGCAGCGTCCTTCTGTGCCGACTCATCTTTCATCAACGTGCACAGTTCTGGTGAGTCTTGCAGTACGTCACAAACCTTCGTGGTTTGGCTGGGCAGTGGAGATTCAGCAATTTACAAGACGAGATGATCCAAGATCTATTGATCGAAAAGACTAATAACCCTCGGATTCGGACCAGACTACTGCTGGAGGCAGATAACCTTGCATTAAATCGTGCAGTTGACATAGCATCTCAAGTTGAAAATGCAGAGCGCTGCCGCACCTGCATTCACGAAGCTGGAGTAAACAATCGTCTGGCCACATCGTCACCTTTGAACGTGCAAGAAGGATCTGCCGACCTTGATTCTGTTTTCCCAGTCCAGTACATGCGGCCGGCAGGAAATAATACACAGTCTAGTTGTGGTAACTGTAGTGCAAATACACATACAACAATAGCATCTGCCTGTCCAGCACAAGGTCAGAGGTGTAGAGAATGTCAGAAAATGAATCACTTCTCCAGATGCTGCCATTCTGCACCTGCATCACAGCAAACAGTTCAGCATGCTCAATTTTCATCCAGTCAGCCTTCTGATCATGATTTAAATGATTTAGATTAGGAATATAAGTAACAAGCTGGTTAAGTTTGCAGATGATACCAAGATAGGTGGATTAGCAGATAATTTGGAATCCGTTATATCATTACAGAAGGACTTGGATAGCATACAGGCTTGGGCAGATTTGTGGCAAATTAAATTTAATGTCAGTAAATGTAAAGTATTACACATAGGAAGTAAAAATATTAGGTTTGAATACACAATGGGCGGTCGGAAAATCGAGAGTACACCTTATGAGAAGGATTTAGGAGTCCTAGTGGACTCCAAGCTATCAACTTCCCAACAGTGTTCAGAAGCCATTAAGAAGGCTAACAGAATGTTAGGTTATATAGCACGATCTGTGCAGTACAAGTCCAAGGAGGTTATGCTCAACCTTTATAATGCACTGGTGAGGCCTCATCTTGAGTACTGTGTGCAGTTTTGGTCTCCAGGCTACAAAAAGGACATAGCAGCACTAGAAAAGGTCCAGAAAAGAGCGACTAGGCTGATTCCAGGTCTACAGGGATTGAATTATGAGGAAAGATTAAAAGAGCTGAGCCTTTACAGTTTAAGCAAAAGAAGATTAAGAGGTGACATGACTGAAGTGTTTACAATTATGAAGGGAATTAGTACAGGGGATCGAGACTGGTATTTTAAAATGAGCTCATCAAGAACACGGGGACACAGTTGGAAACTTGTTAAGGGTAATTTCGCACAAACATTAGGAAGTTTTTCTTTACACAAAGAACGATAGACACTTGGAATAAGCTACCAAGTAGTGTGGTAGACAGTAAGACGTTAGGGACTTTCAAAACTCGACTTGATGTTTTCTTGGAGGAAACAAGTGGATAGGACTGGAGAGTTTTGTTGGACTGAATGGCCTGTTCTCGTCTAGATTGTTCTAATGTTAACTTCTACAGTAATCCACACAGTCAACTGCAAACAGAATAATTTCAAAGTATGCCATGTTTATTTGGAAGACACCTGTCTGCCTTTGCTAATTGACACTGGTGCTAAAGTTTCTTCATTGAACTGGGATACATATCAGACCTTTTTCAAACATCTTTCTGTTCAGCCACCAACCGTGCCACTCTGAGGATATGGGAACACTGATATTGTAATTCATGGAATTCTTCATTTGACTGTACACTATGGCACTAAGTCCCTTGCCTCTTTTCCATTTCAAATCTCTGCTTCATGTTCCAACCTTTTGAGCTTGGATCTATTTTTGGGCCTTGATTTTTCACTTGTTGACAGCAGAGGCACTGACATTCTGTTGGTCTCTCTATCCTGGGCACAAAAATGGCCTGCTGTTTTTAATGGTCTTGGCTGTCTGTTCTCATTTACACACCAGCCACTGATTAATCCCTCTGTTCCTCCTGTTATACAGCCACTGCGCAGGGTGCCTTTAGCACTTCATGGGGATGTGCTTTCAGAACTGAAGCAGATGTTGGAGGCTGGCATAATAGTACCTGTGGATGCATCGCCATGGGTCTCAAATCTAGTCATTGCAAAAAAGAAATCTGGTGGCCTTCGTGTCTGTGTGGATCTTCAAACTGTGAACTAAGCTGTGGTGCCAGATACAGAGGAACTTACTACAGTTTTTAATTGTTCTACAATGTTTTCCAAGCTTGATTTACGTCAAGGCTACCTACAGCTACCTCTGCATCCGGACAGCAGGAATTCAACTGCATTTGTGACACACATGGGCGTTTTCCGTTATAAGAGGATGCATTTTGGACTCTCTTCAGCACCTAGCTGTTTTCAAAAAATGACGCACATCATCTTCCAAAACATCCCTGGTGTTGTAGTGTACCTGCATGATATTATAGTGCATGGCTCAGATAGTGTAATTAATGATAGATGCCTCAATTTAGTGTTTGCTGCTCTGGCCCGGAATGGACTCACTGTGAATGCAGAAAAGTGCCTTTTTGCTGCCTCACAGGTAGACTTTGTTGGTTTTCACCTGTCAGCACATGGAATCTTACCATTACAGTCAAACAAAGATGCTATACACAATATGTCTGAACCATTCACCACATCCAAGTTAGCTTTATTCCTGGTAATGACGGCATACTACCTCCATTTTTTGCCCAACTACTCTTCAACAACTGCGCCACTACGACGACTGCTGCAGAAAGGTACACCATGGGACTGGTCCCCTTCCTGCCACCAAGCAGTTCATTCACTTAAGCAACAACTCACATCACACCCAGTGCTGGCACACTTCGATATCAATATCTCCACCTTTGTGGCTTGTAATACCTCTTCTTCCGCTATTGGTGCCGTGCTCTCACAAGTACAAGACGGACATGAACGTCCTGTTGTTTTTGCTTCTCGTGCTCTGACACCCACAGAGCAAAGGTATTCAGTAGGGGAGCGGGAAGCCTTAGCATGTGTCTGGGCCTGTGAGTGTTGGCATGTTTATTTGTATGGCAGACACTTCACACTTCGTACTGACCATCAGACTCTCACAACTTTGCTGACCACCAGTGGCACTGGCCACCATCCTTTGTGGATTTTTCGATGGGCATAACGTCTGCACCATTATAACTTCGCTCTACAGTTTACCCCAGGAAGAGAAAATGCAGTCGCTGACATGCTGTCACGCACAATGACTGTGCAAACAGTTGTAGAACTACACCAAGACATGGAGTCTGATCTGGTACAGCTGCATGTCCTCTCCCCTTCAAGATATTGTTTCCCTTCAGGAACTGCAAGAAATCTCCAAAAATAATCCCCTTTTCAAAACCCTTCATGCCTACATTACTAATGGATGGCCATCCAGAGTGTCCTCTGAACTGGAGACTTACTTTAGAGTGAAAAATGAGTTGTTTATTTGAAATGATCACTGCATTGCAAGAGGAAACATTGCTGTCATTTCAGAACCACTCCAGGGCTGTGTCTTGTCAATGGCACATGAGGGTCATCTTGGCATTGTCAAAGTAAAGCAGCGATGTCGCAGATGGGTTTGGTGGCCAGATATTGATTGGGATATTGAAGGCCCTTGCCCGTGACTATGAAGCCTGCCTTTTAAGTGGTAAGACAGGTTTGCCACCCACCCCTCCTCTTCAGCCTTTGGTTTGGCCTTCTCATCAATGGGAACATCTCCAGCTTGACATTCGTGGAGAACTGCATAATATTCCACATCACCAGAGGTTTCTGATTGTGGTCTATGATTTACATTTGAAGTGGCCTGAAGTTTTTTCTGTGGGCTCGATTACATCAAAAGGTGTAATAGACATTCTGTGTAGTTTGTTTGCTCGATGGGGATTGCCCCATGTTATAACTACAGACATTGGCCCACAGTTTACTGCACATGAGTTCCAATCATTCCTATCAGAAAGAGGATTGAAACATATTCGTACTGCTTTCTATCACCCACAGGCGAATGGTGGTGTAGAACGCTTCAATCAGACTTTAAAAAATGGTATTCGTGCACACCTGACTCAGGGGTTTCCCTTCCACACAGCAATACTGGAAACTCTTCTTCATTATCAAGCAACCCAACATTCTACCACAGGCATTTCCCCAGCTTTCCTGATGCTAGGATGGGAGCTGCAGCTTCCTTTGGACACATTGAGCCCTTGCACCATGACCAAACTTCCCTCAGCTTTACAAGCCCCAGTTAACAGTAAACAAGCCAGAATGAAACAAAGAGTGGATGAAACTCACCGTGCCCGTTCTCAACACATACAATTGCATGACTGGGTACAGTGGAACCTCGGTTCACGACCATAATTCGTTCCAGAACTTTGGTCGTAAACCGAGTTGGTCGTGAACCGAAGCAGTTTCCCCCCATAGGATTGTATGTAAATACAATTAATCCGTTCCAGACCGTACAAACTGTATGTAAATATATGTAAAGATTAAGCACAAATATAGTTAATTACACCATAGAATGCACAGTGTAATAGTAAACTAATGTAAAAACATTGAATAACACTGACACAAAACACCCAGGCTCCCTGCTCAGCTACACGAGCTGGCTCGCTTGCGCTCTATCCCTCTCTCTGTAGCACACACACCACCAAAGCCCCTCCCTCCCTCCCTTAGCTACAGGAGCAGGCTGGCTCACGCGCTCTCTCTGTAGCGCACACGCACACACACACACACACACACACATACACCCTATCCTCCCCCCCATCCCTTCCCTGTCAGCTGCCCTCTCTCTCTCTGCGCTTGCTCGATCGTGCTCTCTAATCTCTCTGTAGCACGTGCTCGCAGCATTTTTTTTAAAATGAGTTTTAAGCAATATTGCTAAATGAAACATGGCTTAATTCCAATGGGGCGGCAGTTTTAATCGAATCTGCCTCCGGATTACAGTTTTACTCGTGCGACCGCCAGGGAAAAAGGGCGGTTTGGCAAACATTTACTCGAGCCGATTAAAATGTAAAGATGTTAGTTTTGGTAAATTTAAGTCCTTTGAGTATCTCGCCGTTGTTATTCATGGAGATTCTCACGTTCTATTATCCGTGTATAGACCTCCTAAATATAACGCGTCTTTCCTTGAGGAATTCTCTGACTTAATGTCAATTTTAGTTACAAACTATGACACTCTTAATAGTCGGACTTTAACTTTCATGTCGACAATCAGTGTGACCAAAAGGTAAAGGAATTCATGAACCTCCTGGACTCTTTTGATTTGAGGCAGCTCGTAAATCAGCCTACACATAAAGCAGGTCATACGTTAGACTTAGTGATTACTAAAGGACTTAAAGTTGATATAAAGCAGGTCACTGATATCGGTCTATCAGACCATTTCCTTCTACTATTTAATATAGAAATAAAGATAGAAAACGCTCATGAGAAGCATTTTGTTAAAAAACGCTTCTTTGACTCATCAGCAGCTTTAAAGCTTACAACTATTCTAAGCAATCAGTCCGTTTATAATGCCAGCTATAATAGCGAGGATAATGTAAATAGTAAAGTGGAAAACTTTAATTCTAAAGTAAGAACTGCTGTTGACATAGTTGCACCTGAAAAGACAGTTAAAAAATCCTCTAGTACTGTTATTCCATGGAAGACCCAAAGAGTGTCTGATTTAAAAGAACATGTCGTAGAGCTGAGCGTAAATGGAGGAAAACTAAACTAACTATCCACTATGAAATATTAAAAGTTAAAATAACAGAATACAATAACACTGTCCGTCTTGAGAGGCGCTGCTATTTCTCTAATATTATAAATAACAATGCTAGTAATCCCAGAGTCTTATTTTCAACAATTGACCGTCTGTTAAACCCAGGTAACACAAAGGAATGCCCCAGAATACTTCCAGTGAAACCTGTGAGAACATTGCTGTATTTTTCACTCAAAAAATTAATGATATTAGAGATAACATAGTATATCTCCCCAACACTGCAGAACCTCCAAAGCCCCGGTACTCCGTTATAAACAAATTAAATGCTTTCACCAGGATAGATTTACCTGAATTACATAGTATAATCTCTCAACTGAAACCCTCCACCTGCGTCCTTGACCCAATACCAACCAGGTTTTTCAAAGAAATATCAGGCGTCTAATTGACAATATTCTGGACATAGTAAATTCGTCATTAGATACGGGGGTCTTTCCAGACTGTCTTAAGACTGCTGTAGTTAAACCCCTTCTTAAGAAACATAATCTTGACCCCTCTGCCTTTGAAAATTTTAGACCCATTTCTAACCTGCCCTTCTTAAGTAAAATTCTAGAGAAGGCAGTCATTATGCAGTTAAATGACCACCTAAATAAACATGCTATTCTTGATACTTTCAGTCAGGCTTCAGAACAAATCACAGTACAGAAACTGCACTTGTTAAAGTAGTAAATGACTTTGGGTAAATGCAGACAGAGGCCATTTATCTGTTCTCATCCTCTTAGATCTGAGTGCTGCATTTGACACCATTGATCATAATATTCTTAGAAATCGCCTTAGTCAATGGGTGGGCCTCTCTGGCAGTGTCTTAAATTGGTTTGAATCCTACCTGGCAGGGAGAAAATTCTTTGTGAGTTGTGGTAATCAAATCTCAAAGACACATGATATCCGATATGGTGTTCCACAAGGCTCTATCCTGGGTCCGCTGTTATTCTCAATCTACATGCTTCCGTTAGGTCAGATTATCTCAGGTTACAACGTGAGCTACCACAGCTATGCTGATGACACACAGCTGTACTTATCAATAGCACCTGATGACTCCGACTCTTCGATACACTAACACAATGTCTTACTGGTATTTCTGAATGGATGAATAGTAATTTTCTCAAACTAAATAAAGAGAAAACTGAAATTTTGGTAATTGGCAATAATGGATTCAGCGAGGTTATCAGAAATAAACTTAATGCACTAGGATTAAAAGTTAAGACGGAAGTAAAAATTTAGGGGTAACCGTTGACTGTAATCTGAATTTTAAATCGCATATTCATCAGACCACTAGGACAGCATTTTTTCACTTAAGAAACATAGCTAAAGTTAGACCTCTTATATCATTGAAAGATGCTGAGAAATTAATTCACGCTTTTGTTTTCAGTAGACTAGATTACTGTAACGCACTCCTCTCAGGACTACCCAAAAAAGACATAAATCATTTGCAACGAGTGCAGAATGCAGCTGCTAGAATCCTAACTGGGAAAAGAAAATCCGAACACATTTCTCCAGTTTTGATGTCACTACACTGGTTGCCTGTGTCATTCAGGATTGACTTTAAAATACTGCTTATGGTTTATAAAGCCTTAAATAATCTCGCTCCATCTTATATATCGGAATGCCTGACACGTTATATTCCAAATCGTAACCTTAGATCTTCAAATGAGTGTCTCCTTATAATTCCAAAAGCTAAACTTAAAAGAAGTGGTGAGGTGGCCTTCTGCTGTTATGCACCTAAAATCTGGAATAGCCTGCCAATAGGAATTCGCCAGGCAAATACAGTAGAGCACTTTAAAACACTGCTGAAAACACATTACTTTAACATGGCCTTTTATAACTTCACTTTAACTTAATCCTGATACTCTGTATGTTCAATTCTTCATAATAACTATTCATGGTGGCTCTAAAATCCGTACTGACCCCTACTCTCTCTTCTGTTTCTTTTTCCGGTTTCTTTGTGGTGGCGGCCTGCGCCACCACCACCGACTCAAAGCATCATGATCATGATGGACTGAAAGCCAGAAGTCTACGTGACCATCATCATCAGGTCCTTCCATGAAAACCCTAAATACAAAGAGGACTGTTTGATTTATGTTAGGTAGATTGCCCAGAGGGGACTGGGCGGTCTCTTGGTCTGGAACCCTACAGATTTTATTTTTTCTCCAGCCTTTGGAGTTTTTTGTTTTTCTGTCCACCCTGGCCATCGGACCTTACTCTTATTCTATGTTAATTAATGTTGACTTATGTTTATCTTTTATTGTGTCTTCTATTTTTCTATTCATTTTGTAAAGCACTTTGAGCTACATTTTTTTGTATGAATATGTGCTATATAAATAAATGTTGATTGATTGATTGATTGATTGATTGATTAAGCCAGGCAGAAAAAAACGAACAGCGGACAAATCCGAAGTGCATTTAAAAACCAACTCACAAGCAACCAAAAAAGTAACATTGCAACAAATCACACGATGAAGTCCTCCATGTAAACAATTTTTTTAATGAGTTTTAAGCACAGGGAAAAAAACGAACATTTGAAAAAAGAGAAAAGTAACACTGCAACAAATCACAGCATGATCTGAAAAACTAACTTTTGAAAAATCCGTAATACAAAAACTACTGTACAGTACAGTACAAACCACCAAGAAAACTAACCTTGCATGAGTCGAGTTCTGGCATGAAGTGTTTTCCTTCAGGTGTTTTCTCTCTTGTGATTTCTTGGGTTTCTGGTGCTTTTAGCTGTTTAGCTGGTGGGAGTGAAAGCCTCATGCAGCCATTCCAAAAACAAACTCCTTGTGACCTAATCCTTCGTGTTTGCGCCCCACATTACTAGCAGTCTGGCTTTGTTTACATTGTGTTGCTTGAAAGCACGAGGGTTCTCAGATTGGTAAATGAGTAAACTGGTAAACAGTTTTTCCACCTCTTGTAATTTCTTTCTTTACTTCGATTTCAATTTTCTTCTCACCACTATTCACTTGCTTAGAAGCCAATGGAAGGAGAACAATGAACAGAGAGCTCTTGCAGCCACGCAGCTCACTCTCTCGCTTTCTCTCTCTCTTTCTTTCTCTCTCAGGCTGCCTGTGCTGGGGGGATGGTGCGCTAGCACGTACAGCCTGCAAATAGGCAGGCAAACACGTGCAGCAATCTCCTCCTCCCCCTCCCCAGCCTGCCTATCTGCAGCCAGTAAGTGCAAGCCAACACCTGCAGCAATCTCCTCCTCCCCCTCCCCAGCAGGCACGTGCTCGCTCGCTCTTGCTCTCTCTCTCTCTCTCTCTCTCTCAGCTCAGCTCAGGCAGGCAAGGGAAACTGGCTTGTTCGTATACCGAGTGTGTGGTTGTGAACTGAGGCAAAAGTTTGGCGAGCTTTTTGGTCGTGAACCGAGTTGTACGTGAACCGGGACGTTCGTGAACCGAGGTTCCACTGTACGTGTTAGAAGACCCCAATGACATAATAAGTTGTTGTCCTTTTGTTTGCCACCAATTCATGTTAGGCGCTGTTTAGGCCCTTCAGGTTTTTTACTGGAGGATGGTTCCAGATGGCATGCTAGCTGCCTCAGGAAAGTTCTTTTGCCCTTGCCACCATCATCACAAACTGCTGTTTCAACTTTTCAGCCATGTCTGGAGGACAGAAATATGATTACTCAAAATTCAAATCTACCTGAGCCTCAGAACTCAAGCCTTCCTGTACCATCCCCCTCTACTGTTTTTGCTCCTACTTCACCTGGAAAGCTCTATCCAGCTCCTGCTGACCTGCCAACACACTCAGATGAGATTCTTGCTCCAAACGCTCTGATTCCTAGGGTCCGACGATGACCAGCCTATTTGCAAGACTATGTGACAACCTACATAGATAATTTTGTTTTTTTCTTCTTCTCTTTTGGGAGGGGGGAAAATGTGATGTTGGGAGGGTCATTAAAATACACAGAGAGGATTGGTTGTTGATTTGTTCCTGTGACAATTGGAGGATGTGCACTGTAAGAAAACGTGAGTGAGTAAAACGTTTTGGGAGTTTGGAGAAGCAACTGGTCTTGTGTGTTTTTTCCGTAGCAGACACAACAATAGGGACTGTAGGTTTGTACTTACAGTAAGTTGAATTTGTATGTAAGTCGGAACAGGTACATAAATTTAATAAATGCTATTGTTGACCGTCTGTAACCAAGTGCTCTGCCAATGAATCTCTCTCTGGCCTTTTTATTATTTCTACTTTATTTTCAATTGTGATGGTTTTTCTCTTCTGTATCACCAGCACTTGCATCAGATTTGTGTTTCAGAGGCATTATTGAAAGGTGCACTGCATGAAAAGAGGTGCATCTGTACTAGGAAACTCCTGTATACACCACTGATTTTCGGAAGTATCTACAAGTACCACTGAGCGTATACATCAAATTCCACCAACCTAGGATACTTCCAGATTGATACCAATTCGGATGTATCTTGCTGAGGGATTCTTCCATGGTACAGCCATTTGTTGCCATGGCAAATAATCCACTCAAGGCTCTTTCATGGAGACATTCACACCTCAAGAACCATTTGCATTTTACACCACTGCACAACTCTGCTGTTCTACATTGGTCTTTTATCTGAACATTGATTGGTTGATTTAAAAAAAAAAAAAACACCTCCATTAGTCACACTTTTTATTTAGCCCAACCCAAGCCCTCATAGCTTAGTGACTTGATTGGTTATTGGGCAGGTATGTAGACGGACCATATACACTCCCCACCCCCCACTGTACTATACATCCCCCGCACCGTTTAAAAAATGAGAATAAAATTGATTCAGAAATGTTTTTATTAAAATAAAACCAAACACTAATAAATATACAATGTAAGAATAAGAAAAAACTGAAAATATGGAGAAAAAAATGTGCAAATATGACGGTGCAAGTAAATTAAAAGCAATGAAACAAACTGAAACAAACACATGCACTAGTGCTTATTAAAGTTCCAAAAATGAATCTTCTTCTGGCCTGATTTCATCAGCTCTTACACGCTGACGCTGTGTAAGAGTATAGTGCATATCCGCCTCCAATCTGGACTGAAGCTGCTGGCAAAGCTCAGACAATTGTGGGTTCCTGTGAGGTGGAGACCTCACAACCCACACTGGTCTTCCATCAACGATGGCATCCTCTTCATCGGACATCAGGTCCAGAATTGCAGTCTGCCACAGTTCTCTCTCTGCATCTGTTTGGATAACTCTAGACCGGGACTCCAGCAACTGCAAAACACACCATATGTTAACCCCTAAAAACACCCAGAGATGTAAACTTATATATATATATATATATATATATATATATATATATATATATATATATATATATATATATATATATATATATATATTTAATTTGTACACTTACTCGTCTTTTCCTTTGTCAGTTTTTAGCCCCTATCTTAATGGAGTCTCTTTGCTGGGACTTTCCTGGCTGAGACAAAGAGTATTTCCTCCGCAATGTCTCATAGTAAGTCCTACAGCATGCTGAATAAAAAAATAATTCATATAAGTGACAAAACCAATTCAAATTATTAGAGGGACAACAATAAAGGGACATGAACATAATTATAATAACAATTCCCTTTTATATACAAATATTAAGTGTAAAAATTACCCTTTATACACTCAGGGTCTGCATCTGCAAAAGTCGTCTTCAATTCCTCCAGCAGATATGTCATTACTGCCTGGTTATGAGGTGAAGTTATTCTGTATGGAAAGAGAGTAGTATCATTAATTACATTTAAAATGATTACATAAAACCCCATACATAGCATATAAAAAAAACACTGCTTACCCAGTTTGTGGATCATATTTATGCGGGTTGTTTTCCGAATTATGGAGGCTCCTTACAGCTTCCTGTAACATTGAATTAAAAACGCTTTAGTAGATACATACATGCATGGGAAACAAAGAATTTTCAAACAACATCGTATAATTCAGACGTGAAAAACTGTTAAATAAGCTAGACGCAAGGAATAATAGTAGATGTGTAGCCAAGCGCTAACTTAGGCTTACTTGACGAGGTATAATTTTCTACTATATTTTCGGCTAACATAAAGCTCAACTTACCGCAATGCCCACGTTATGCGCCCTCTTGACTCTTTTAAGCGCATGGCTTGACTCTTCCTGTGGTCTTTGCTCGCCGAACTTGCGCTCAAGCACATCAAGAAGCTGGATAGCCTCTTCGGGAAGAGCAGTATGCATCCTTCTGCTAATCCCCCCACCCGGCTATGATAACAAAGACAACACCTCTACTTGATTGTCATTAACATATGAAAGGCTCTTACACCTCACAGCCATCACACCTCATTGCTAGCTGTGAGGATTCTTTGAAACTTCCACTGATTCCTGTATCCACATACGTAAGGTATCTGGTTGTTTCACAAAATTTCCTTTTGCATGCTACCTTTCCAAGCACTCTACCTCATACATCTGACAAACGTAGAGTTTCACCGGAGATTTCCCATACTATATTTGTCCGGTTAAAGCTCTTTTCATGCAGTGGTGAAGACAAAAGGTTAAGATGAGCTCTTCTGCACAGCACTGTACACGCTATCACAGCAGGAAGACATCCATCGTCAACATGTCTGATGTACTGACAAGAGACAACTTCCTACTATGTGCATAACAGTACAAGCAAGCTTGCTAATGAGAATGAATGGGTGCGGCTAGGGGTGGTTCACCACCCACCCGCCACACAGTCACCTACACTACAGTATGCTGCCTGCAGTGTCCGCCCACTGACAACGAACACGGTGCAGCCAATGGCGGGTAGTGAATCGCCCACCACCACCCCCATTCAACAGGCAGCCACCCGAGGCACACTACAATGCTAAGTTCACCTTCAATGGCTCCGCTCAGCCACAACCGGGTCACCACTTGCAGCATCACCAGCCGCCCACCGAGAACGAATGGGGCAGCCTTGTGTGGTGGACGGGCAGTGAAACACCCCCCTCCGATCCATCCAGCCTGCGTACAGTCAGGAGCAGAAGCTGCGGCGGCATGGTGGACGGGCAACGAACCACCCCATCAAGCCTCCATCCTGCACATGAGCGAGAGCTGTGGCCCTGGTGACTATGGACCACGGGAAGCAAGCAGCGAAATTGCCCCCCTCCAGCCTCCGTCCAGCCACCGCTTGCAGCATCCCCAGGCCAAAGGTGGAGCGGCGGTTACTGAGCCACATGCGTTGCAGCTGCGGCCCCGTTTGTAAGTCGTAGGACAGAGGTCTGTAACTTGGGGACTACCTATATTAGGACTTTTGCAAAGCAACAAAAAACCCAACTTCATTTGCATAGCACCCTTACCAGAATGGAATGGTGTCTTGTCTAGTTTAAAGAGGAACTACACAACCCAGTAAACAGCAATAAAATGTCATTAAAGAACCATTACTTCTAAGAGTGTAGGTATGATATACTTGGTTTTAAATAATCTGATATGTTGCCAGTAACTTTAAGACCTCTAATCTTAATTACATTTTGTCCCAACATTTCAACCTCAGTTTGAAAGATTGTGTCATCTTCCTTGTTGTTTGGTTTCAAGGTTGTGTTCTTATTCATTTTTTTGAGATTATGATGAGGTACAAGTTGGTGATTTATGTTTGCTTTTTTTTCCATTCATTTTATTTTATTCAAATGGGTATTCAGTGTAACATTAATAAGACCACTAGTAAGCAGAAACAATAAAGTTATAACATATAAACTGCTCAAAAAAATTAAAGGAACACTTTGAAAACACATCAGATCTCAATGGGAAAAAGAAATCCTCCTGGATATCTATACTGATATAGACTGGGTAATGTGTTAGGAACGAAAGGATGCCACATCGTTTGATGGAAATGAAAATGATCAACCTACAGAGCCCTGAATTCAAAGATGCCCCAAAAATCAGAGTGAAAAAATTATGTGGCAGGCTAGTCCATTTTGCCAAAATTTAATTGCAGCAACTCAAAATTGTATGCAGCACTTTGTATGGCCCCTGTGTTCTTGTATACATGCCTGACAACATCAGTGCATGCTTCTAATGAGATGACAGATGGTGTTGTGGGGGATCTCCTCCCAGATCTGGACCAGGGCATCACTGAGCTCCTGGACAGTCTGAGGTGCAACCTGGTGGCATTGGATGGACCAAAAAACATAATGTCCCAGAGGTGTTCTATTGGATTTAGGTCAGGAAAGTGTGGTGGCCAGTCAATGGTATCAATTCCTTCATCCTCCAGGAACTGCCTGCATACTCTCACCACATGAGGCCAGGAATTGTCGTGCACCAGGAGCCACTGTACCAGCATAGGGTCTGACAATGGGTCCAAGGATTTCATCCTGATACCTAATGGCAGCCAAGGTGCCTTTGTCAAGCCTGTAGCGGTCTGTGTGACCCTCCATGGATATGCCTCCCCAGACAATCATTAACCCACCACCAAACTGCTCATGCTGAATGATGTTACAGGCAGCATAATGTTCTCCATGGCTTCTCCAGACCCTTTCACTTCTGTCACATGCTCAGGGTGAACCTGCTCTCATCTGTAAAAGCACAGGGCACCAGTGGTGCATCTGCCAATTCTGGTATTCTATGGCGAATGCCAATCGAGCTGCATGCTGCTGGGCAGTGAGCTCAGGGCCCATGAGAGGACATGGGGCCCTTGGGTCACCCTCATGAAGTCTTTCTGGTTGTTTGGTCAGAGACATTCACACCAGTGGCCTGCTGGAGGTCATTTTGTAGGGCTCTGGCAGTGCTCATCCTGTTCCTCCTTGCCCAAAGGAGCAGATACTGGTCCTGCTGATGGGTTATGGACCTTCTATGGCCCTCTCCAGCTCTCCTAGAGTAACTGCTTGTCTCCTAGAATCTCCTCCATGCCCTTGAGACTGTGCAGGGAGACACAGCAAACCTTCTGGCAATGACACGTATTGATGTGCCATCCTGGAGAAGTTGGACTACCTGTGCAACCTCTGTAGGGTCCAGGTATCACCTCATGCTACCAGTAGTGACACTGACTGTAGCCAAATGCAAAACTAGTGAAGAAACAGTCAGAAAAGATGAGGAGGGAAAATGTCAGTGGCCTCCACCTGTTAAACCATTCCTGTTTTGGGGGTCATCTCATTGTTGCCCCTCTAGTGCATCTGTTGTTAATTTTATTAACACCACAGCAGCTGAAAGTGATTAACAATCCCCTCTGCTACTTAACTGGCCAGATTAATATCCCATAAGTTTCATTGACTTTATGCTATACTCTGATTAAAAAGTGTTCCT
Source organism: Polypterus senegalus (assembly GCF_016835505.1). Taxonomy (NCBI): domain Eukaryota; kingdom Metazoa; phylum Chordata; class Cladistia; order Polypteriformes; family Polypteridae; genus Polypterus; species Polypterus senegalus. The sequence continues at coordinate 124,501,781 of NC_053154.1, read as the reverse complement.
TTAATTCTTTTGAGCAGTATATTTTAATAGCAAATTAGTATATACTGCATAGTACAGTATAAGTAGTTACAAAACATGGCAAAATGCAACATTATAATATAGTGGTTTTTATTTTTGCTAATGTTTGAATAGACAGGAAAAAACAAAGACAAAAAGATTAATTTAATGATGGACAAGAATTTAAGGTATGAACTTTAATCAATAAATAAAGGCTAAGTCAAATCACTGTACATTTACTTTATATTCCAGGTTATGTTTCTTCACATAAAATCGGTGTTATTAGTAGAATGTTATCTGGGGTGGGTGTTTAGACATGTAGGAAGGGCAACTAAATGCCAAATTAAAAAAATATCTATTTTTAGTGATTTTTCATCCATTAACAGAAGAAATACTGGACATTTGTAAATAAAAATGTGTTATGTTTCACAAAGAGGAAAGGTAATTTTTAAATCTTTCTAAACATCTTTCAAGTATTAAAGCTATTCAGTGCCCATTGTAGATGGATCAATTTGCTCTCTAGTCATTTCATATTTTGTCAGTTTGATTTTTAATTTCCTCATATATATTTGGAAATATTTGTCTTTTTAATATTTGAAAGTCCCAAGTTTAGATGATAATAATGACATACAATTGGAAATACCCAGGGATGCAGTGGTTGGTGATGCTGCCTGCCCATACTTTCTGCAGGAAGTTTTCAGAGTTTTCTCTCTAGGTGTATGTATTTGGGCTTTCTTCAGGTATTATGGTTTCTTCAAAAAGTCAAACATTTTGCTTGTCAAGTTAATTAGCATCTGTGAATTAGCCTGATAATGTGCAGTTTAGTTGGGTGCCTGGGAATGGAAAAACAAAACAAAAGGTGCAAACTCTATTGTCAGGTTGGTGCAGGAAAAGCTAGACAATAGTTAGGTGTGGAGAAACAGTTAGTTTGAACATTAATATATGAGGAGTATTAGCAGTGGTTAGGACAGCAGATCAGGACAGTGAATGTTAAGAGGTTATGGTGATCCTTTATGCGTTGCTTTTTACTATAGATATGGAGGCACTTAGCAGAGAGGTGTATGAAGGATTGCTTTGGGGGCTACTTTGGAAATGAAAAACAAATAGTACATGCAAGTAAAAACTAAGTGATGGTTGGAGGTGGCAGGGCAGGAAGAAGTGGGTGTACTGGTGTAATGGAAGGAATGTTGGAATTGTGTGCATGTAGTGTGAAGAAAAGTCGGCATATTGAACCATTTTTTATAGAAGGTGCATGGAACAATTTCTGGGAACCATCCCTAATTCTTACCTCCAAAGGGGTCTCTCTGGCAAATAAGGAAAATGATTATGCAAGCTGTAAGAGTAGAAGTTAGCTCTAAGGAAATGAGATGTGGACAATGAACGCTAAATTTTAAGTAAACTTGGAAAGCACAGAGATGAGAATGATCAGATGAATGTGCGGAGTGTCACAGAGTGGGATGAAGAAAAATGCTGAGTTAATAAAAAAGATTAGATGGTGTGCTCAATGGAAACAGACTAAGCTGATTTGAGCAAATAGGATTAAAGGCAGATGATGACTGAGGGAAAAAGTGCACAGAGGTGAAGGTGGAGGGTATGAGGCCCAGACGGAGATTGCTGTTAGATGGGATGTTAGAAGATATAAAAAGAAAAGGCATCATCCCAAATGATGCCAAAGACTGCAAAAAGTAGAGGAAAAAGATTTGTGTACAGCAAACAAGTAAACTATATAAACACACAAAACTTGCCATTCAAGTGGTGGTGGTGATAATGATAAAAATGATGACAACATTGGTTCTGAATGTGTTTGTGGGTGAGTGTGCCTTACAAGTACCTACAGCAGCAGAGTTAATTCCTGCCTAACTTCTGATGCTGCTGGAGTAGATTTTGGCTCCACACAACACTATAGTGGAACAAGAGTATCATAAAATTGACAAAATTTTGATTAATATTTTTACATAGCAGTTGTATTTTGCTATTTGTCTGGAGCTCCTCTATTCATTAGGGCCTTCTTTGTGTTTAGCTCTGGTTTAATCAAAATGATATAACATTTTGGAGCAAATATTGCAATAAGAACACCAAAGCTTGAAGCCAAAATGGCAAATATTTCCACAGCTACTGTATGTTTCCCTGGGGAGCTTATATAGGCGGGTATGAAAGTTATCCAGACAGCGCAAAAAACTAACATGCTAAAAGTGATAAATTTGGCTTCGTTAAAATTATCGGGAAGATTTCTTGCGAGGAAGGCAATTAGGAAACAAATGGCAGCAAGCAAGCCAATATATCCTAAAAGGCAGCTGAATCCTGTTACTGATCCCAGGTCACATTCAAATATAACTTTTGAATTTTGATATTTAATGTTTTTAGCGGGGAAAGGAGGGGCGGTTGTCAGCCACATTAGACATATTAGTGCTTGAATAAAAGCCAGGATAAAAACTGTACCCCTCTGTTGAGCTACGCCAAACCATTTCATCAAATTATTACCAGGCAACGTAGCTTTAAATGCAATTATGACTACAATTGTTTTCACAAGAATACAAGAAATGCAAAGAGCAAAGCTGACCCCAAACACCACATGTCTCAACATGCAAGTCACATAAGAGGGTTCTCCAATGAAGCATAAAGCACAGAGGAAGCACAAAGTTAAAGACACCAGCAAAAGAAAGCTCAGCTCAGAATTGTTTGCTTTTACCACTGGAGTGTTCCTGTAATGCAAAAAAACTGACAGGACGCCAAGTGATAGACAAGCTCCAAAAGATGCAGTAGCTGTTAAAGTGATTCCCATGGCATCATCATAAGAGAGAAATTCAATTTCTTTCAGCACACATTGATTCTTTTCCTGATTAGACCAGAACTCTGCCAAACATCTGATACATTCTATGGCATCTATAAGAATAAGCAGTGAAATTTCTATTATAACAGTATTTTTTATTGTTATTAATATATATAAATGACACTTAAAGCAGTCAATGTTTTTGGCATACAAGTACTGAATATGTCCTTCATTAGAAAACTTAAACATTTGTGCAATTTCATCTTATCTTGGTTTTGCACTATACACATTGTGGCAGCTGGGGTTGTCACTGGCCCCCAAAAAACATCCAGACACAGCCACTTTTATTCCAGAAAATATCTTCACATAGTCATTTATTCCTCCAAACTAAAAACAATTAAGATTGTAATACTGTCTCTAATGACCAGTCCTCCAAAGTGAGCTTTCCATTCCTCCTTTCCCAGCTCTGACTTCCTGGGAATAATTCCAATGCCAAACCACTGTTTCCAGGAAGTACTTCCTGGTCAGGTGAAACCACCCAGGGAAAGGAGATTCATCCCCTAATACCTCCCCCAGGCAGCACCCACTGTATACAACTAACCAAAAATTCCCATTCTGTCCTGAGGTGTCCAAATGAGTGGCTACCCAGTGTGCTTTGATAAGAACATTGGAGGCAGCCTTCCACTGCTCCCTCTGTCATTCTGGCTTCAGTAACTGGGAAGGGGAACACCAACAATCTCAGTTGAGATTCTCTATCTTTTAAACTGTCCTCTCTGCTGGGTAAGGGCCTCCCATCTATCCCTGCCACTCACTGCTTCATCTGCCACACTGGTTGTCCATGCAAACCTACGAAATTGGAAAAAGCATGCCATACCTCACTTCCAAACCACCCACCTATTATGGTGACCTCCCAGCCAAGTAAGGGAACAATGGCCATCTCAGCTGGGATGCTAATCCATTCATGAAAACAATTATACTATGTATCATTACCAGGCTGGGCAAGAACACAGAAATGAAAAGCAGGGTTTACACCCCTCTTTGACATTACATCTTTACATAGGAGAGTGTTATTTCCCCATTCCTGGACCTGTGTATGGGTATACAGTATTCTGTGTTTATCACTAGTAAATGATCTTTACCTGTTTGGTTGCTAATTTCTCCCTCTGCGCATGGTATACAATCAAAACAACAGATTGGCTGTCCCTTTTTGGTGGCTTTTCTTGTACCAGGTTGACAACTTTTACTGCATTCAGATTCCGGAATCTGAAAGAAGCCAAGAAATGCAGTTTATAAAGTAAATGAAAAGAGCAACAACTTGAACATTGATTATACTTATTCAAAGGTAACTCCATCCATCCATCCATTATCCAACCCTCTATATCCTAACTACAGGGTCACGGGGGTCTGCTGGAGTCAATCCCAGCCAACACAGGGAGCAAGGCAGGAAACAAACCCAGGGTAGGGCGCCAGCCCACCGCAGAGCATCAAAGGTAACTGAAGTTCTGACATTTTTAAACTGTAGTACAATATTATATAACTTTATGGCGCAAATGATTTAGTTGAATTAGTATTCATTAATCAATTTTTTAAAACCCCACATTGTTAATTATAGTCAGGGTCCCATTGAGCCACAGTCTATTCTAGTAGCATTAGGTACAGGATAGAAAACTGTTTTTTTACAACTTTTGTGACCTGCAGGAGGCCACCCAAACCCACCAGCCACCAGGCACAAGTTTCACAACCACACACAGTACACTAAATACAATACACAGACACACTTTCTTCGTCTTTCCCTCTCTCTCTTGTTACTCCTTCTCTCTTGTCCTTCACCTACACTCCTCCTTCAGCAAGCACTCACCTGTTTCACAACACAACACACAGTACACTAAATACAATACACAGCACTAAATCTAAAAAGCATTTTATGATATCTTTAGATTTCAAGATATCTTGAAATGATATGCTTACATTTTGAAATATCTGAAATGAATTTTAAGATATCTTTAATGCAATCTTGAAATACGTTCCTGTGCATTTTGAGATATCTACATTTTGAGATATCTTAAAATAACTCTGTGCATTTCAAGATATCTCAAATACATTTTGAGATATCTCAAAATCACTTCCTGTACATTTCCTATTCTTTCAATGGGACTTCCTGTCTAGCTCAAAATGAATTTGAGATATCTTGAAATACGTCTTGAAATGTATTTGAGATATCTTGAAATGTGCAGGAAGTCATTTTAAGATATCTGAAAATGCATTTCAGATATCTCAAAATGAATTTGGGATATCTTAAAATGAGAAGGAAGTTATTTTGAGATATCTCGAAATATAATTTAGATATCTTAAAAAGCATTCAAGATATCTTGAAATTCATTTTTCAGATATCTGAAATACATTTTAGATATCTAAAATTAATTTCATGATATCTTAAAATGGGATTCTGCTCCATTTCAGATATCTAACAATGTATTTCAAGATATCTCAAATTGTATTTCAAGATATCTAAAATGCATTTTAAGATATCTTTAAAAGGACACTCAATTATTTCAAGATATCTCAATAGCATTTTCAGATATCTACAATACAATTTAAGATATCTCCATTTCCAGATATCTTAAAACAGCTTCCTGATTTTCAGATATCTCAAATACATTTCAAGATATCTTAAAATGACTTCCTACTTCAAGATATCTCAAATACATTTTAAGATATCTTATAATAAACAAGTAGTCCCATTGAAATAATAGGCAATTTTACCTTGAAATGCATTTAAGATATCTTAAAATGCATGAAAAGTCAATTTAAGATATCTGAAAATTCTTTGAGATATCTTGAAATGCAACACAATTATTTTGAGATATCTGAAACTGTATTTGAGATATCTTGAAATACATTTGAGATATCTCAAAATGTATTGCAGATATCTTAAAATGTAAAGGAAATTATTTTAAGATACCTCAAAGCGAGTTTCAGATATCTTAACAAGTAAATTACATTTTAAGATAGCTTAAATTTATTTTGAGATATCTCTAAATGTTAATTTGGCTTGCATACTCCCCTTCAGGTGGCACTTCTATTTCCACAGCCCCCATGGAGTGAACTCCAACTCCCAGCATGCCCTACGGGAATCCATGGAGTCAAAGCAACCCAGGGGAGCTGCCCTCTAATGTCCCAGGGGAGATAATGGCCTAACCATGCTCTCTCCCCTGGTCCTTCCATCCAGCTGGCACCCCGGCCAGAACAGGCCTCTGGCCATAAGTGACACTATCTACTTTTATTTAAAGTAAGTCACTGGACCATGTTCAATTCCAGTCATTGATACAAATCAGTTATCAGTATGAAAAATAATTATCAATCCAGCACACAATAAATAAAAATTTATATCGTCTGTTGGGCTCTTATAAAAACCGTGTAGCATATACTAGATGTATATAGCAAAACTGGTTGAATTATTTTTTTTACACCAATTGAAAAAGAGGGCAACATGGACCTCAACAGCAATGGGTCACATCAGAAATGCAGCCTGAAATCAATGATCTTTCTTTGATCATAAACAGACAGAACCACATACACTTCCTCTGAAGCAATCAACCACAAAACATGTCTTTCAACTTTAGTTGAAAATCCTTCCAAATTTGAAGTAGACATGTCTCTTCACAGAAAATATTCCAGGCTGAAAGTTAACAAATGTCTACATATATAGTACAATATTTAATATCTCCCAAACACATCATATAAATTATTCTTGATTGAACTCACTTCTGCAGTCCCAGAATTCCAATAAATGTCCTCCGTATTAAGAGTAAGTTCTTTTCCTGGCCCAGCTGACTCATCAAAAAATCCAATGCTTTTAACTTTAACACTTCCATCATCAGCTGGTTGCCAGTTTACAATGTCATAAAGAGCCGGAGGCTCGCCATTTTCATTAAACCACACTCTTTCTCCTAAATGATTGGTAAAGTTTACTCTCTTCAGGTAATGAAGAAGCTAAAAAAAAGTTAAATATACTTCACTTTTATAAAAATTGAGTACATGTTTTAATATTACATTACATGTAGCTGGCAATAGAACTTACTTTGGTTCCACCTGTTCTAAATGGTAATATTTAACAAAACAGTGCTGCTTATCACACATACTGCTTACTACACTTCAATATTGCTGCTACTTCTTTGTCTTGTATTTGCACAAAGTCTTGTCTTGTTTGTGTTTTAATTAAAAATTTTAATTTTAATTCTGTTTTTAATTCTTTATTTGCACTTCATGTTGTTACACTGTGGACCCTGAGCTTTGCAATTTTGTCTATCTGTATACTTGTATATGGTTGAGATGACAGTAAAGTTCGCTTTGACTTTGACTTATAGAGAGATGTTTTTCAGTAAAATTAGACTGACAACTTAATACATGTAATTTTAAATTTTGGACAAGCATATTTGTTATGAACAGACTGAAAATAAGTATACATCAATCCAATCATTTTCTCCAATAATAACCCTCCTTTTTGTCTACAGTGTTGCAGAAAACAAGAACCTCTGCCATTGGCAACAGGCACAGGAAACGAGTCATGGATGGGCACATTCATACCACTAGTGGCAATTAGTCACACCATGCCAGTTTAAAATCATTAAGTAACTTAGTATCCGCTACATATCTGGCAATGAGAGAGGAAAATGGAGTACCTCGAAAAAACAAAAAATATACAAAAACATGAAATCTTCTCACAGAGAATGAGCTGGTCTTAAAAAAATACTTAAATTTGGCCTGCTTTCAAAAATTGGTATATTTAAGCAGAAGCAATCTTTAAGGAAAATCAAACTTTAAGAGGTCTTTGGTAGTTTCGCTTATGATTTATTTAATAAATGTACTGTTTTCAATCTAGTCACAAGCTGGTGATGCTTCTTCCTCACAGCTCACACAGAGTTTGAATCTTAGACAAATCTGTCTGCGCTGTTCTATGTTGAATTTGCGCATTCTCCCAGTGTTGTGTGGACATTATTCTAGTAATTAGATTAGTGTTTGTTCAGTCTTTATAATTCATCTCTGATCGTGTTCAACTCTAAATTGGCCTAAGCAGATCTGAAAATTCATAACCATATTTTTTATTTATTTACTGCCTAGATACAATACAGTATTTGTATCTGTTATTTCCTACCGTGCTTAGCATGTCTTTTTGCTCGATGTTTTACATACATTTTGTCCTTAGAAACTGAAATGGTAACAAAATACAAGCAAATATTTAGCCAATTCTAATTTGGAGCCACAATGGATTAATAACTTGTTATGTCCTAATTTGGTTTATAACTATAACACACATGCTGCAGCTTTTTAAAATGAACAAGTAAAGTACCACATGCCATTCAGACTGCTATTTAAGGTTTTTAAGTAAGATATGAGCATTTCCATGAATGTTACTGATACTATTAAAATAATCAAGTTATATATCACAGCAGGTTTTCTCATTTTCCACTAATATCCATGAAACTTTGTTATATAGTAAAGTAGCACTTTTCAGAAACATTGCTGTGTGCATTACAAGCAAAACAGAATACAATGCAGTCTAAAATACTGTAAGATAACTTCAAGTGTTGCCTTATTATACTGTGTTCAAAATCAACATTTCAACTTCTGTGAAATCTTTCCTTTCTGCCCACTTGAAACATTTCTTATGGTGTCACATTAAATGTATCTCTTACCTGCCATGGTTGAACATTTTGGATATCTGCACAGCTGTTATTTTTAAAAGGTCCTTGTCCATTTTTACAAGATATAAGATCATGAAGGGAATGTGCAATGGCATATACTGCTTTGTAAATGTTGTAAGCAGCCCTAAAATTTGCAATTTCACTGTATGCAGTTTGTGTGTCTTTTAGATTTTCTTGCCCAGTGCACTGTTTAATGTAAAGTGCAGAGGTCTCATTGGTTTGATTGATATTCTCCTGTAATTTACAGCCAAACATTTTTTCCCAGAAGAGGTTCAACAAATTGTTATTGGGGTCAGAGTTAGGATGAACCTGGAGCAGGAAAGGCTTCAGCCCTGGAATTTCTCCACTTCGAATTGCAATACCTATTGTGCCCCCAAAAGAATGAAAGTTCTCCTTGACAGCAAACACTGCAGAAGTGCTCCATGTTTCACTTGCAATCCACTGCCTGCCAGTGACATTTTGATTAACAATTTCTTTTATTAAGGAGGGCAATCCTGATTCTGAAGAAAATACAACAATGACTTTTGCTGTTGACTGCTTAATTGTCTTAACTATTTGAATTACCTTCAACTTTTCATTTACTTTGGGGATCGTTTCTGAAAAAGAAATGCAGCCAAATTTCTTTACTTCCTCATTGAATGTTTTAATAGCATACTGCCCATAGTCATCATCAATTGCAATTGAACCTATCCAAGTCCATTTGTAATGTTTAATTATTTCAATCATAGCTTTTACTTGGAAGTTGTCACTAGGAATTGTTCGAAAAAATGATGGATACTCCTTTCTGTTACTTAAGCAAGAACACGAGGCATAATAGCTTACCTGAGAAAAAGTAAAATGACAAATATTAGATAGATAGAGAGAGAGAGAGAGAGAGAGACAGAGCGAAGAGAGAGAACCTGGCAGTAAATTAATAAATTTAAGAGTAATAATAGAATCCATCTTATGCAAATGCTTGACATCTTAAAAGACTGGTAACATCTGCACAAATTCATTCTGATTAATATGCAATCAAATAAATTGAAAACTGGGGAATCAAGTTTTAAACTGTGCAATATGTAATGTTATTTTTTATTTCATTCTAGGGGTGTTAACTCTTTTTCTGCAAAAGACAGTTCTGAACATTCTGTATATGTACTTATCCAATACTGCACTTATCCATCCATTTCTTAAACCTCTGGGAACTCAGACACTGAGTATTCTGTCAGTGATGGCAAGAACCGGTTTAACAGCATGTCTTTGGGATGAGGCAAGAAAGCCTTTCAGACACACAAAGAACAAATAAACTCCAAACAAAGTGCACCCTTGCCAGTAATTAAATTAGATTACAACCACAGTGGGGCAAGGTCACTGAGTAATTATACAACTGTTATTATGAGCATAAAATTATTATTATTATTTCATATCATGCATTTATTATTATGTCTGTCTGCTTTCAAAGACATGACAGATCATTAAATATTATATATTCCTGGATGGGTGTTACATGTAATATGCGATGTACTTGTACTTTCTGTAAGCACAATTGCAAAAAATTGAACATTACCACACTAGATACTAAAATAAAAAATAGGCCTTTAATTAGTCACATTTTAATTTTTTTCCAATTCCAGTGTGTAACATTTTTGTAAATTTATCTTAATGTATTAATTTAGAAAATTAACAATTGTTTTAATAAATATTAAGTTGTTACTTGTTTTATACTATCAAGAAACTTATCCTAAATATTTTCCCATATCCTTATTACATATAATTATGCTGTTTTTGATGACATTTTTAAAAAATCCACTGCATCTTTAAATTTTCTGCATGTTAAAAGGTTTATATATTTAGTCAATAAGCTGTGTCTTCCTGTATGTGAACATCCATCACCTTAAAAAGGTACTCATGGAGATAGCTTTTTAAAAAAGTACACTTTATAGTTCATTTTAAAATGTTACCATGGGAACACGATAAAGACTTAGTATTCTTGACATTGCGATGGAATGTGTTGACACAGGATCTCCAACAATTGCAACAACAGGTGGAAGCCCTTTACAGCTTAAATCTGTTACAGTCTCATCATCTCCACTGATCAAAGAGGTTGTTGCTCTGAGGCCAGAAGGCAAGTTATTGCAATTATCATATAGCCTGTAGCCCAGTGTTATATTTGGAAGAAGATTTGGATTTCTGTTTATTTCCTCGATTGCAAACACCATTGTCTGAGCCCAGTGGAATATTGAGATCTCAAAACTGTAGGGAAGAACAATTTTAGTGCTCTTGGGCATATCTTGTACAGACTAGAACAGATCATAATATATTAGATTAGATCAGATAAACTTTATTAATCCTGTGGGGAAATTCAAATGCATACAGCAGCATAAACATAAAAAACAAGAGGACAGATAATACATCCATTGAATTGATAAATAAATATTGTAAATATACAGTATATTTACAAATGCGTCACTGCAATTCATTTTAGTTCATCTTTTTTTCAGGTATAATATATAACCAGTGAAAATAATTCCCTTTTGAAAATAGTTAAATCAAATTTCTTTTTCATTTTCATGTTAATTTTCATCATATAGTTGAACAAAATTAAATATATTCTGTACCCACTTTAACACACAAATGAATATGTAATACTCACCCATCACATCTCCACTGATCAGGCTTCATTTTGAAAGAAAGGTCTGGAGCTATTGTTTTGAAATTGACAATAAAAAGTCCACCTAACATAATGTCTCCTTTTTGATATAATCCACTAAATTTAAAATTTTCTTGTATTTTGCATATTAGCTGTACAGAAGAACCAAAGAGAACAATTAAATTCAGGAAGACTGCAATATATTTCATATGTACCATAGTTAGTGAAAACAGAACTTATAATGCTGTGATTTAGAAACTTCCTTTATATAGAAAACATCTTATTCCCCAGAGATAAGAGAAAAAAAACAAAAGAATACAAAAGTTTAGCATTGATTTACTCACATATAGACAATAAAAGGGTAAGCTTCAGTTTATAGAAAGCAACACAACTGTTAATAACGGATTTCCATCTTTCTGTCTATTTTTGAATCCTCTTAATTAATTTGACCATAATAGTCTCTATTGCAGATATAATCCCATAGTAAGCAGACACACCCAATAATTTTCAAAAAGCTTGTTTACATATTTCTATTAAACATATGTGATCCTAAACAGCCACTATAATTGGTTATATTTAAAAGAAGCCTGGTGCTTATTTTCTGGTACCAGAACACATACACCAGACAGCATCAGTCAGTGGTGGTAGGCAAATTCAACTACTCCCAAACTTCAATTGAACATTTTCATTAACAACTATTCTTAAAACAAGCTATTTTAAACTGACCATAAAAAAAATTGCATCCCTGCAGTGCATGGTACAATCCTTGTGTTAGTGTGAAAATCCTCAAGTAAAAGGTCCTCTGGGTCTGGTGTTGTCAAGGGGATTGATGGAACGTCTGGTATTCTGTGTTTGAAAGTCAATTTTGGTAGAATGCTATTATTTTGTCCATCCTATGTAACACCTCAGGACATAAGTCTTCCTAGTGACTGACAAGCTTTGGGAATAGCCCCTTTTTTGTGCCAGGGTTAAACACCCATATCTCCAATATTGATAAGCCCTCTTCTGGTGGGCCCTGGTAGATGCCTAGCGAATTTGTGGGTTGTTTCTAAATTGCTCTTGAGCTGAGGCAAATATCTAAACCAGGGGCATCAGGAAATTTCTTCCTGGGGGAGCCACCCAAAGATGATGTAACTGGGGTACAAAGGTCATGGTCAAATATCAGGGCTGGTGAGGTGCATCAACTTGAATGGCCGAATGGTAAGCCCCTAAAATGAGTGTAGAAGGCAGTGGTAGCATTCCACTAATCCATCATGCAAGGGATTGGTTTGGTTTCAAAGTTTTTTCCCCAGGCACTGTGGAGCTAAGGTACCCCAAAGCAGCAGTACATTTCAGGTACCAGTTTTTCAGCTGTTGTGGTGTCACTCTGGTCAGGGACAGCAAAGCATCTGGTCACTTAGCAAACCAATGTATGGCAACTAATACAAAACAGTTTCCATCCTCAGGTGAAGTGCCAAGGATGTCTACATCAGTCTTCTACAGGAAGGATGCCCCTACCTGGTAATGTTGCAAAGGGGCACAAGAGAAATCTGCAGAGATTTTAAAGGTATTACAAGTGGTGCATGTCCCCACATACAACTCTTTATCCCTCTGGCAGCCAGTCCAATATAAATTGGCATACATATGTTGGAGGGTCTTTGAAACTCTGATATGTACTGCCTCCACCAGGCTGTGAACTGCCTAGAGTGCTGTTTTCTGGAGTGCAGGAGGGACCATGAGCTGGCTACCAGGGAAGCCTCCAACCACCTACACTATAGGGCACCATTGTGTAGTGTGAAACTCTTAATCTCAAACCACTTGCCTTTGCCAAGGGACCCATTTGGGATATTTCTTTGTAGGCTGATGGGCTACTGGACTTAACACACTGTTGAACACTTGAGGATTTGACATACCTCAATTTGTCCAAGACTACCAGTATGGATTCTTCATCAGGCTGTAGAAATGGTGTAAGGGCAAGAAGTAGTTCACCTCCTTCTCACTGGCTTCACAAGGGCAGCAAGATAGGCATTGGCAGGCTGGCTTCCAGTGGTGTCCTGAAATTGAAAATTAAACTCTTGAAGCTTCTCAAGCCACCTGGGCATCTGACCATTAGGTTGTTTGAAGCTGAGCAGCCAGGTTGATGAAACATGGTCAGTGTTACAGTAATCAATCCATTTTTGTACCACTTATGTGATCAGGTTGTGAGTAGAGGAGAGATGCCCAGGTATCCCTTTTACCTACAATCTTCTCCAATTACTTCAGAGGATACTGGGGGGATGCACAAACCAGTGTGTTTCTTCGTGCTGGTGCCAAGGCCGGATAAATGGAGAGGGTTACGTCAGGAAGGACATTAGTAGTACTGTAGTATAAGCCAGGCGTCTTCTGTCAAACTGTCAATCAAAAAGATTAATGACCTTTTAAACCCCCCTATGATGTCACACCGGAAGTCCCGCCCCCGATGACGCAATACCGGAAGTACCGACCCGATGACGCAATACCGGAAGTCCCACCCCGTCGCCCCACTGATGACGTCACTCCGGAAAGTCCCACCCCCTCATGTGACCTATCTCCGCCCCCTGGCAGTGGATGGGTGAAGGGCACCCAGTCCCCGCCCAGACTCTGCCTTGAACCCGCCCCCGGCCCCTGATTGGTTCAGGAAACCGTCAAGGTCGTTTGATGGATGTCTGCCCCCTGCTTGACCCCGCTCTCACCCCACACCCACCTGCATGCCCAGGAAACTGTCAAGGGCAGTTTGATGGATGTCTACCCCCTCCTTGAAGTCCCCACCGGCCCCCACCCACTTCCTAGCCGAAAAACAAGCCTGGGCAGGTTACAGCTTTTACCTCGACAAAGTCCCCACCGACATGCCCAGGGCATGTCCTGACAAGATCAGACATGCCCAAGGTCGTCCCTGGACCAGTCTGGTCACGTTCCCATCCGTATCATGTCGGCCTGAAGGGACTGCCTCGGTCCCCGGTGAGGCAGCATCTGACAGTCGGCCTCCCCACACTTCCCAGTCCTCTCTCCGGAGGACGTGTGATCCCTGCTGAAAGCCCTTCTGAAAGGGCAGTATAAAAAGCGAAGCATCTTTTTCAGTTCTATCTAATCTTTGATTTATGACTTGCAGCTCCAGGCTTTTTTCCCATCTCACAGACAGAATCTGCAGAAAAGACAGCCTTAGTGGTGATTCAAGCTTCCCATCTCACAGAAAAGCCCAGCTTTTAGCCGACCCCCTGCGAGCAGGCCTTGCTCTTCCTCTACACACAGAAAGTAAAGTCAGGTATGGGAGGACTCTGTGAGTTCGCTTGCAAACAACTGAGCCCGCCCGTTTCGAGCACCCATCCCCATAGCTTCTCACTTCAGCTGTGCAATTCACAAGCTGACAAGTGATGTAACTTCCAACCTGCCCCCACGCCGCTGAGGAATTCTTTGTGGTCCTTTGAAGCACCCGGAGGTTATTTTTCATCTCTTTTAAGGGAAGTTAGGATCACCCTTTTCAGAGAGCCATCTCCACTCAAATTATTTTAGACCGATTTCTCAACTATCAACTTGCTGTCTGCAAGTTCCCTTCCTCCAGCCCCAGCCTGTTCGTGAGTACCCAGAACGTCTGTCCATGGAATGTACTTTACTTTTCAAGGTGATGCATGAGATAACTAGTTTGATATAAGCCTTGTAAAAATCACACAGACGTATGCCGCAGTTCCCTTTTAAATCATGTTTGAGACGTATAAAAGTCTAGCCTGGGCTGATTGGTGGCTGATACCAAAATGTTCACATGTATACAGAGCTTAACTTTAGGGTTTATTTTCCGGGGGCTGTCTAAAATCAGACAAAAGAGCAAAACCCTAACTTTCTTAATTACATTGTCCTCCAGGCTGAGTAATGAACCACGTCCTGTACGTGTCGAGATGCCAGCCCATGCCTGTCATCCCTTACACTATACAGTATAACATGTTTGGTTACTCATTTTGTAAGTATAATATAATGAAGTTATTTTTAAAAGTAACACCATACTGCTCAAGAGAGACAGATTCCATGTGTGTTTTTGGATTTGCTGTGGTCAGTGATTTTTTTTATTTTTTGCTTAGCTCATTTCTATCACCTAATGTGCTGGTTTAACTAGAGGCCTTTAAAACACCCTTTGGCAAGCCACAACTGTTTCCAAGGCACATAGCCCCCTAGCGTCTATATGAACTTCTTAGAAAAATGATTTCTTTTATCTTTGTATAGGATTCAATGAAATATAACTATCTTCATGCAGACTATTCATGATTATTATAGGCACTAAACGAGTATGTTTTTAAAAAACGGATGGCTGAATCCTTAATATTTCCAAGTTGATTCTGAAGTGCGTGCGTATAATATAAGATGCAGCATTTTTTTTTTCTATCTACGTGTACGACAATTAATGTACAAATTCATAGGACTGAAGCAAACAATTGTAGTTTTCATACCGAAACGGTTAATCCAATCAAGTAGTTTTTGTTTCGCCGTCTGAAAATTTAAACAGGGGTCTCTCCTCTGAGAATATTCAGGAGTGGCTTTAAAGCGCAGGCCGGTGGTGCATTAACTCTGACATAAAAGTATTCTGAACTATTTGCAGAAGGGAACCACTTGTGAAATGCCTACTCTTTCGAAACGGCCTCTCTCTGTACGGAGACGCCTGTTTTAAGAGGCTGAGATAACGTAACATTTTTGCCTTATAAACTCTCATTTGGACAAGACTCCAGGAGCTTACTGTAACAGTGTTTTCATTCATTTCGCTAAATGTAATTATTTTAATACAGAATAGTAACCCAAAATCTGGCTGATTTTAGACGTGTGAGTAATATAATGAAGTTATTTTTAAAAGTAACCCCACACCGCACAAGAGAGACAGATTCCACGTGTGTTTTAGGATTTGCTGCGGTCAGTGATTTTTAATTTTTTGCTTAGCTCATTTCTATCACCTAGGAGCCTTTTGACAAAGGAAAACTCTGTAAAGGCACTTGTGCATTTAAACGGAGATTTATAAGAAAGCACAGGAGGCTATAGTGAGGTGTGCTGGTTTAACTAGAGACAGGGGATGTAAGAAGTGCTTTTCTGCACATATGAAGTTCATCAAACTAAAATCATGTGTTTAAAATCAGCAGCTTTAGCTCATGCTAGTGACCTCATAAATGGGAGCCAACAGCTCAGCACGCTTGTATAGCTCACAAAATAGCAGAGCTAATTACTCTTTCTGCTTAAACTAATGATCAAATATTCGGGTAATTCTTAATGAAACACTAAAGTGTTAGTGAACAAAAATACATTTTCAGTAGCCAAGTAAAATGATCGGATGCTTTCACATGAAAATAACGCATCTTTAGAAAATAAAGCATCTAAAAGCATCTTTGTAAAGGTCCAATTTTAAAACATCATAAGAAAAATCCTTGTTTCCAAAAGAGTTCTGCCCATTTTTCCAACAGTTTTCTTGACTGATCTTTGGAATCATCAGGGCCTTTCTGATCACATCCACCCCAAACATAGCATAGAACTTAATTTCTGTACTCATTTTAAATGATAATAGCCAGTATAAAGTCCCTAAAGGAACTGGAGACATCTGATATCTTCTTTCATATATGTTTTCTTGCCAGCCCAAGTCGTTCAGATTCTGCTTACAACACAAATGTATGATTATTTTTTCTCAAATGGCCAAATCTTTGGCCTGCTAATCATGAAAAAATAAATACATAAATAAATCAGATTTTATTCTCATGACACTTTATTTGCATATTTTATTATACCTACTTAATTTTTATCGACATTTATCTATCTCTATATTTATTTTTTTGTACCAGAAGATAAAGTTAATTTGTTTTGGGTTCAATAGATGTATTTTTCATATTTTCGATTCTTGTTTTCTTTTTTCACATCTTCGAGCCCCTTTTTGTTACTTCGCACCCCCTAGGGGGATCGCCCACAGGTTGAAAACCACTGTTGTAGGGTTTTATTTGTAAAACACTCTGCGGCATTTCAAGCTAAATTAGATTCCCTTGTTTATTCAGCCGTTCATCGGTGTTCCATTTTTGTTATAAATTGTATTTAGTCTCTCTTTATTTACTAAACATTTTATATGATGATTAGAAAACAGTTATCTTGTTCAGGCTTTAATTTAAAACAGCATTTTCATCAACAGGTTATAACCACTTTGGTACTCAGGGGGCTTTGTATGATACAAAGTTTTAGAAATTCTGTTAATGCTTGGTAATAGCCTTCCATTTTACAGCAGTTATGAGCCCCTGAAAATAAGAACGGTTATAGTAGATTATAGGAGCCTGTACACTACAGGGCTGATGATTAGGCTTTGGACACGTTAGGCCAATCAGGATGGAAAATGTTTTTAGTGAATAGTTACATCATATCTATTATATGCGTTAGCACAAGGATTACAATTTTACTAAAACTGTGAGGTTTTATTCTTTCTTTTAGGTAGTCCAGGTGACATAGGACAGCTGTCATTGAAAACTGCTTTTCCCCTCTGTTTGTGAAAAAGCACCCTTGGATTTAGTAGCATTCAGGGTCAAGGGATGTAAGTTTGAACTGTGATTCCAAGTGTCTGCAAACTTCTTGAATACGAGTCCAAGGGCCAGGGTTTGTGCAGGGATCATAGTCAGGGGCAGAGTTAAACTAGACATTATTATTCCAAAATGAAACATTGACTCGCCCCTATCACAAAGATAAGATAGTAAAAACTAAAATTTACAAATACTAAGTACAGAGGAGATTAAAAACATCTTAAGACCGGATCAACAAGGGATCACCCCAAGCTCACACACACTACAACAGAACCTACGTGTTCTGAGGTATATTATCAGCTAAACTGTCATCTATGTAGGCAGTTCCACGGGATTGCAAAAAGTTGCGGAAAACATTATTTAACATCTGCTAGTATGAGGCTAATTAACATTAGCCGGTTATTGTTAGAATCTTATCTGACACTAAAAGTGAGGCTTGTGTTCTTCCTGATTCAGGAAGAACATTAAATATTGGAGTTTAGAATATGAACTAGACTAGTAGTCTTGATGGTAAGGACATTTGTGCCAAAATAAAATAAATTAAGTTAATTATGAAGTAAATAACCACATGAACAAGTGGAGTGATTACAATTTGAAAAACTGCCGTGATGTATAAAAACATTTGAAATAAATAAGCTTTTTGACATGCAGTCTGGAATAGTCTGAATGTGTCTTAAAGAGTTCATTTTTAAATAAAACTTAAAAAGGCAAATTAAAAATATTAAATCTGAATAAAACACAGAAATATCATTTAATTATATCAATTAGGGTTAAGTATTATCAAGCACCGGGATCTATTTATAAGGTTTATTTAATTTAGTTATAAACAAAATGATTGTTGGCATTTTGCTTTGAAAGTAACAATAGTTTAATACAGCTTTAAGAATTAGAATGCAAGACAAACCTCTACACTCTATAACAAAATGTTGCTGTTCCAATAGGAATATCTTGGATCTTAATTTTATTTTAACCTTTTGACAAGAAACCCCTGGTCAGGGAAATATACCACCTATATATTGAAAATGAACAGTGCCGACATGCTAACTAAATAGATATAATCTAAGATATTGTAGAATATGGTCCTGGGCGCTAACCCCATGATTCTGACCAACTAAAGGGTCTGCACTTAATTATCCAACTTCCTGCGGGTGCTATGGATCTTGTAATGGAGACTGCAAAAGATTCTATAATCTTTACTCTGTAATGGTCCATATGACGGAGATCTAGCGCCCGGGTCCGCAGTGTTAACCAGTCATAGGACATGATGTTCAAAATTCACCTAGGGTTTTTCAAATGATATAGGACAAGTGCGGCGTCATAGGGGGTGTGGCTTAAAGGTCATTAATCACTTTGATTGACAGTTTGATAGAAACCACCTGGCTTATACTACTGGCATCCAGTGTAAAATTTTGGCAAATCAATATGTGGACAATAATACAAATTTCCATACCGGATCAGTCGAGCCCCGGGTTAACAATGACCTCCACCAGTACTGTTAGCTAACAGAGTGCTGGCGGAAATTGGACTACTGTTGGCCCGAAGAAGAAGAAGACGGGGGGAGACGTGTCCGGAGGCAGGAGGAGAGAAGGAAAGTAAAGAGAGTGGAACTGAGGGTAGGAACTTTGAATGTTGGCAGTATGACTGGTAAAGGGAGAAAGTTAGCAGATAGGATGGAGAGAAGGAAGGTTGATATATATTGTGCGTGCAAGAGACTAAATGGAAGGGGAGTATGGCCAGGTGGATCGGAATGTGGATTCAAATTGTTCTATCATGGTGTGGATGGGAGGAGAAACAGGGTAGGAGTTATTCTGAAGGAACAGTATGTCAGGAGTGTTTTGGAGGTGAAAAGAGTGTCAGGCAGAGTAATGATTATGAAGCTAGAAATTGGAGGTGTGTTGATGAATGTTGTTAGTGTATATGCACCGCGAGTTGAGTGTGCAATGGGTGAGAAAGAAGATTTTTGGAGTGAGTTGGATGAAGTGATGCAGAGTGTACCCAAGGGACAGAAAGTGGTGATTAGAGCAGATTTTAATGGGTATGTTGGTGGAGGGAACAGTGGAGACGAGGAGGTGATGGGTAGGTATGGTGTCAAGGAGAGGAATGAAGAAGGTCAGAGGATACTGGATTTTGCCAAAAGGATGGACATGGCTGTGGTGAATACTTTTTTAAGAAAAGGGAGGAACATAGGGTTATGTACAAGAGTGGGGGAAGATGCACACATGTAGATTACATCCTATGCAGAAGAGTTGATCTGAAGGAGATGGAAGACTGCAAAGTGGTGGCAGGGGAAAGTGTAATTAAGCAGCATAGGATGGTAGTCTATTGGATGATGTTGGACATCAAGAAGAGGAAGAGCGTGGGGGCAGAGCCAAGGATCAAATGGTGGAAGTTGAAAAAGGAAGACTGCAAGGTTGAGTTTAGGGAGGAGGTGAGACAAGCACTGGGTGGCAGTGAAGAGTTACCAGACAGCTGGGAAACTACAGCAGATGTAGTAAGGGTGACAGCAAGAAGGGTACTTGGCGTGACATCTGAAAAGAGGAAGCAGGAAAACGAAACCTGGTGGTGGAATGAGGAAATACAGGAGAGTATACAGAGGAAGAGGATGGCAAAGAAAAAGTTTTTATAGTCAGAGAGATGCAGAAAGTAGACAAGAGTACAAGGAGATAAGGCGCAAGGTGAAGAGAGAGGTGGCGAAGGCTAAAAAAAAGGTGGCGAGTTGTATGAGAGGATGGACAATAAGGAGGGAGAAAAGGAACTGTACCGATTGGCTAGACAGAGGGACAAAGCTGGGAAAGATGTGCAGCAGGTTAGCATGACAAAGGATAAAGATGGAAACGTACTCACAAGCGAGGAGAGTGTGTTGAGCAGATGGAAAGAGTACTTTGAGAGGCTGATGAATGAAGAGAACGAGACAGAGAAGAGGTTGGATGATGAGGTGATAGTGAATCAGGAAATGCAACGGATTAGCAAGGAGGAAGTAAGGACAGCTATGAAGAGGATGAAAAATGGAAAGGCCGTTGGTCCAGATGACATACCTATGGAAGCATGGAGGTGTTTAGGAGAGATGGCAGTGGAGTTTTTAACCAAATTGTTTAATGGAATCTTGGAAAGTGAGAGGATGCCTGAGGAGTGGAGAAGAAGTGTACTGGTGCTGATATTTAAGAATAAGGTTGATGTGTAGGACTGCAGTAACTACAGGGGAATAAAGTTGATGTGCCACAGCATGAAGTTATGGGAAAGAGTAGTGGAAGCTAGGTTAAGAAGTGAGGTGATGATTAGTGAGCAGCAGTATGGTTTCATGCCAAGAAAGTGCATCACAGATGCAATGTTTGCTCTGAGGATGTTGATGGAGAATTTTAAAGAAGGCCAGAAGGAGTTGCATTGCATCTTTGTGGACCTGGAGAAAGCATTTGACAGGGTGCCTCGAGAGGAGCTCTGGTATTGTATGAGGAAGTCGGGAGTGGCAGAGAAGTACATAAGAGTTGCAGAGGATATGTATGAGGGAAGTGTGACAGTGGTGAGGTCTGTGGTAGGAGCGACGGATGCATTCAACGTGGAAGTGGGATTACATCAGGGATTAGCTCTGAGCCCATTCTTATTTGCAATGATGATGGACAGGTTGACAGACGAGATTAGACAAGAGTCCCCGTGAACTATGATGTTTGCTGATGACATTGTGATCTGTTGCAATAGTAGGGAGCAGGTTGAGGAGACCCTGGAGAGGCGGAGATATGCTCTAGAGAGGATAGGAATGAAGGTCAGTAGGAACAAGACAGAATACATGTGTGTAAATGAGAGGGAGGTCAGTGGAATGGTGAGGATGCAGGGAGCAGAGCTAGAGAAAGTGGATGAGTTTAAATACTTGGGATCAACAGAACAGAGTAATGGGGATTGTGGAAGAGAGGTGAAAAAGAGAGTGCATGCAGGATGGAATGGGTGGAGAAGCGTGTCAGGAGTGTCAGGATATCAGCAAGTGTGAAAGGGAAGATCTACAGGATGGTAGTGAGACCAGCTATGTTATATGGGTTGGAAACGGTGGTACTGACCAGAAAGCAGGAGACAGAGCTGGAGGTAGCAGAGTTAAAGATGCTAAGATATGCATTGGGTGTGACAAGGATGGATAGGATTAGAAATGAATATATTAGAGCGTCGGTTCAAGTTGGACGGTTGGGAGACAAAGTCAGAGAGGCAAGATTTCATTGGTTTGGACATGTGCAGAGTAGAGATGATGGGTATATTGGGAGAAGGATGCTAAGGATAGAGCTGCCAGGGAAGAGGAAAAGAGAAAGGCCTAAGTGAAGGTTTATGCTTTGGTGAGAGAGGACATGCAGGTGATGGGTGTAACAGAGCAAGATGCAGAGGACAGAAAGATATGGAAGAAGATGATCCGCTGTGGTGACCCTAACCAGAGAATGAATTGGAGCTGTTTTATTCTGAGTTCAGGGCCATGATTGCTTTTGATAAAAGCTGTTTTTAAGACGGTTTGTC
Source organism: Polypterus senegalus (assembly GCF_016835505.1). Classification (NCBI taxonomy): domain Eukaryota; kingdom Metazoa; phylum Chordata; class Cladistia; order Polypteriformes; family Polypteridae; genus Polypterus; species Polypterus senegalus. The sequence goes on along the minus strand of NC_053154.1, from coordinate 124,479,674 downwards.
CTGGTTTTTATTGGTCTGTATCTCCTGCCCAATGGCAAAAGCTGGAAGAGGCAATGACTGGAATGTGATGAATCCTGTGAAATGCCTATTACTTTTTTGCAGCATCGTTAGGTGTAGATTTATTCCAGAGTGCGGAGTGTACAACCAATTGTTTTCTCCGCTGTCCTGACGACCCTGTGGAGCGCTTTCCTTTCTGAGGAAGTGCAGCTGCCATACCATTCACACAGTCTGTATGTTAGCACGCTCTCAATGGAACAGTGATAAAAAGCAAGAAGCAGATTTTTGAGGAGATGGTTCTTTCTGATGATTCTAAGAAAATAGAGTCTCTGCTGCACCTTCTTCAGCAGCCCCTTGGTGTTGGTGCTCCAGGTCAGGTCATTCTCCAGCTCAATGCCCAGAAACCTGAATACCGGGACCCTCTCCACACAGGCCCCGCCAATGATGAGTGGCTGGATGTCAGTTTTGTTTTTTCTAAAGTCAATAACAAGCTCCTTCGTTTTTGTGGTGTTGAGGAGCAGGTTATTGACTCTGCACCACTCTGACAGCCGCTCTACCTTGTCCCAGTATGCCAGCTCACCCTCCTTGCCCGAGATGAGTCCGATCACCGTCGTATCAGCTGCGAACTTTATGATCTTGTTGCTATAATGAGTGGGGACACAGTCATATGTGTTGAGGGTGTAGAGGAGTGGGCTGAGCACACAGGTCTTGCAGCCTTCCTCGGGTTCATCTTCCTCATCACCCGCCTCACCTTACACTCTTCCACTGTGATTAGTTTGCTGTTGTGAACAGGCGGCTGTGATGGAGCTACTGTTGGTGTCACCTCAAGGTGGGAATTGAAGATGTTCAGCTCCTCTGCCAGAGAAGCGTCTCCCTCAGCGGCTGAAGAGTTGCTGGATTTGTAGCCAGTGATGTGCTGGACACCCTGCCACACCTGCCTGGTGTTGTCGCTCCTCAGATGGCCTGTTTCCACCTTCTGTACGCTGTTTTGGTCTCTCGGATGCCTCTCTTCAGGTTCGCTCTGCCTACACTGTAAAGAGCCCCATCCCCAGACCTAAAAGCAGTATTCCTGGCTTTCAGCAGACTCTGGACCTCCCTCGTCATCCAGGGCTTCCTGTTGGGATAAATCCATATGCGTCTTTCCCTGGTGAAGTTGTCTGTGCAGAACCTGATGTAATCCATGACTGCCATAGTGTGGTTCTCCAGGTCTTGGTGATCAAAAACCTCCCAGTTGGTTCTCTGGAAGCAGTCCTGCAACTCTTGGGAGGCCTCCTCAGGCCATATGGTAACAGTCTTGGTCATAGTGGGAGCTTGTTTCCTGAGGGGGGTATATGCAGGGTTGAGAAGCAGGGACATGTGATCCGACTGGCCGAGGTGTGCTATGGGCTTAGCCCTATAGGCCTGTCTGATGTTTGGGTACTGCTTGTCCAGTGTTTTTACTCCCCTGGTTGCTGATGGAATTTGGGGAGAACTGCTTTCAAATCTGCATGATTTAAGTCTTGATTAAAGGATACTTGCTCTGTTTACTGCTGATGGTATTATGCAAAAGCTCCAGAGCCAAGCTAGCATTAGCATCTGGTGCTGTCGAAATGGCACCTGCTAGTAAGGAGTTATAGTAGTCAAAATGGGATGTAAAAAGCATAGTAAAGTTTCATAGCATTAGAAAAATAGAGCAATGAGTAAACAGGAAGTAAGAAAGTTTCTTAATGTGGTTTATGTGGGTAGAGTAAGAACAGGAGGAATCAAAAATAGCACCAATATTTCTAGCAGAAATAGAAGGCCTGATTATATCATCACCAAGGGTGACTGAGAAGGATTTTATGTTTTTAAGCTGAGCTTTAGTTCCAGTTAGCATGGCTTTGGTTTTGCTGCATTTTAAATTTAAAGAGTTATATTCAATACAGGTTTTAATTTCACCGATGCAAGTTGTGAGTTAAGAAAGCTTTGCCCAACATTTTACTTCTAACAATGAAATATGTCTAAGTATCTTCTACGTAGAAATAAAAACCCAGTCAAAAGCTACAAATAATATGGCCAAGGGAAAGTATGTAGATATAGAGCAGCAAAGGGCTGAGGACAAGGCCCTGAGGAATTCCTTGTGTGACAAACACTTAGCTGGACCTGCAGTTTCCAAGTGTAATAAACTCTTGTCTATCAGTCAGAAAGGATTTAAACCACTTGTCACAAACGTGTGCATGGGAGGCAGCTTACGACCTTAGATAACTAAATATCCACCAGACCTGGGATTGGCACTGTCATCTAATACTTTCTCCCTTTCTCCCTCTGCAGGCCCATGGAAGGAATTTGCATTTGATGACCTCATTTCCAGTTCTGGTTTCCCTGGACCCGCCCCTTCCTGTCTCGCCTCTGAATAACCACCATTTTGAATAGTCTATTCAGTTCATTCATGAGCTCCATCTGTAAAGACATATCTGCTAATTTGCTGTTTTTTTTTTTACTTATTCTCAAGTATACAGGGATGTAGGGGACGGGCATCCCGGCTGGGAAAAAGAAGGCTTGGACGGAAGAAACGTTGAATTGGACAGAAAGATGTCTCCGTGCCCAGCCAGTATAAAATAATGGATGGACCATCAGAAGCTGGAGTTGGTTTGTATTCTGTACCTGGATGAGACACCCATAATGTGGAAGGCCGGAGGAGAGCAGTAATTCCTGCCTATTGTCTCTCCCTGTACTCTAGATGGCTGCAACCCTAGATATTGTTACCTGTTCGGATACCCGCAGAGAATGTCGGGAATTATAGTCTGATATTTCAGTCCTGATGGGGTCTGGAGGTGCTGCCAGTGGGTTCTGCCTATTATTTGGGGTTTTTGTATAACCCAAAAGTGCTTCCAAGAGGCAAAGCCCTGACACCAGAAGTACTCCTGTGTCTTCAATAAAAGGGACTACACTGCCTTATCCTGTCGAGCCTGAGCTGAGAGCAGAGATAGGCAACACTCGATTGGAGGGGAACAGTATGGTGTAGAGAGAGAGAGGGAAGGAGAAGAAAGAAGAAACAACCTATTTATTGTTTATATGAGGTATTGTGTAATAAACATCCCTTTTTTTGAAACCAGGACTGTGTTTATGTGTTCATGCTTGAGGTTTGGCACTGCCTTCACATGGGGTACCACATTGGTACTCCTCAACTGTTTATCATGGTCTGTTTCTGTTTATTCCAAAGTTGGTGTAGTTGGCAGAATTTTTGCAGAAATAATGTGTGAAGAGCAAGACCTGAAATCAGTCCTCACCTCTGTGGATGTGGAACTTCAGAATCTCCAGGTTCAGGTGGGAGAGTATCGGATGCAGCTTGCTAAACATACCACTGCCTAGCACCTCTGGGCCAACATACTACATGTTTCTAAAGGGCAAAGCACAGCAAACTTATTATGACTTTCGGCAGGAGGCCGCCACTAATTATGACACACTCAAGGCTGAGTTATTAAAAGGTTATGGCATTTTACTGGACCAGCAGGTAAAGATATGCAGGGAGTGGAGGTTTCACCCCGAGCAGCTGTCCCATCCTCATGCATTTGAAATCTGGGGAAAAACAATGTGATGGTTAATGATGCAAAAAAAAAATGTGGAGCTTGTAACCTACTAGTAAACTCCCTTTTTTGAATTCCTCACCCAGCTGGTTCGAAGACAAGCATACAAAAACCCAGAGGCCTTGATCGATACCCTGGAGTGCCATAGGGTAGCCTCACAGTTTGCAGTGCTCAGAACAGGCGTGTTGCCCACCGTTAGACCTCCCACAGTGGAACAGAACCCGTAATGAGGCCCAAGGAGAAATGCACGTTCACCCTGCTCTATTTCAGGTATGGGGAGGCGTGGCACACCATCCCCAACTGCCCTGCGCTCAACAAGACTATGGACTCCATCTGGACGATAGGAGGAAGTTACTGTTAAGTTGCTCACCCCTTGTCTTTTCCCTGTATAGGAATGGTGCTTGTAGAGGAGCACAAGGTTACAACATGTATTGATTCCAGCAGCAACAGTTTCTTTGATGCTCGCCGATTTGTATTGCTGCAACAGTAGCTTACAGGAAATACTTGTCTGACCTGTATTCACAGGGACACTCAGTGGTATAGATCAGCCTCATATATTATGCATAACAATTACAGAGATATATTAAGAGCACTTCCAGTAGCGGTCCTTAGGAATCCACCTTGTTCAAAAATACTGGTGTTGAGACTGGTCTGAAATCAAAAGCAGTAACACACAATCCACTCCTGGGAGGCCTTTGGACCATGTAATGGTCAGAGAGACTCTGTACCAAGCTGTCTCCATGCCATGTTTACAGCCAGCATTGAGGATTCATGTGGCCACACAGTTGTGATGTGGTGGAGGCTGCAACGTCACAGTCAAAAGTAACATCGGTCAATGCTGCACTGTCCTGGTTGGAAACTATTCCCATTGAGGTCAACCCTGATCCTCTCTATGTTACATTTTCAATTTAGGTGAACCTAGGCTTCCAGTAAATGGGAATAATGGAGCAATGATTCCCTTAACTTCACCAAAAATGCAGCTCTTCTGGAAAATGCCAGGGCACACAACATATCATGCCACAAGAGTCTCAATTTGTCTTGATCTCCTTTATCAGATAGAAGAACATGAGGTGAGGTCATTGCTGCTTGTCCCTCAGCCTTTCAGGTAGCAGGTCTGTGAGCTAGCTCATGCCCACCTCCTAGGTGCCCACTTGGGAGCTGACAAGACATTTGAGAGCATTAAAATCTAATTTTATTGGTCAGGGATCAACAAGCTGGTTTGTCACTTTTGTACTTCTTGCCCAGATTGTCAATTATGACAGGTTCCTAGGAGAGACCGCACTTCTCTGATTCCCATTCCTCTAGTTGACATCCCCTTGGAGTACAAATTGAGTCGATAACAACACCTTGATCCCTCAGCTAAGTACATATTAATCCTGGTTGATTGTGCTACCTGTTATACAGCCACCTCTAAAAATATCGCACAGGAGTTAGCTCTTTGTGAGAGTCGGCATTCCCCATTATGTCTTAACAGACCAGGGGAAGCCTGTGTTGTGCTGAATGGCCTGTTCTCATCTAGATTGTTTGAATGTGAGCTGAAGAAGTTGAAACATGAAGCAAAAATTTGATTTTTTTTTATGCTTACTTAGAGTTGAGTCTCAGAGAATTAACTTTGAGCTTCTGATAACAATGTAAGAAACATAATGTCCATATGCTATGTTGCCAGTATACATTTGCTCATTTTTTAGGATAGAGGAGGATGAGTTACTGCTATTATAAAAGATGACATTTTTCAGAGGAGCCCACCCATTCCCACTATATCTGTGCTTTGGCTGAGAACACGTAATTTGCCAGAGTAGAAGACACTTGGGAATGGAATTATCATCAGTGTCTTATTTCAGTTACTTTCACTGTATGAAGAGTTAAGACACCCAGTGTGTATGATTCTTTGTATGAGTATAGTTTTTGCTGTTAATGCTTTTGATGCAAAAATAGTTTTCAAGTAAAAGCTTAAAGGACAATGCCTTCTTTCTTTACTGGCAAAACAAGAAGCTAGATTGCCCATTCCCTGAACTGCTGCAGTAACTAGTATAGTGCAGATGTGGGTTCTTTTGTGAAGATCCCTATTGCCGGTAAAACTGGGTTGAAATAAAGGGTTGGTAGTAAAGATAGTCCCAGTTAGGAAGCAATCCAGCACAGAGGTCCTTAAGGCTGAATATGTGGGATATAATATGAACAGTGACAAATATAAGAGGTTACTGATAACAGTTGTAGAGCTAATTTTGATATTTTTCCCATTCAGAAAATGACCTAAGAGCTTAGTTGATACCTTTAGTGTTAGGTGATCTGATAACACTATAAAACAACACTATTCTCTGTAAATTTAAAAGACTGTAGTAAGTAAATCCCAGAAGATCACAGAAGCCATTTCTGAGATGCTAGAACCAAAAACCAGCCCTGTATCAAAGATGCTCATATGATGTGCATTACCCAGTATAATTCCTGGTTGAGCAACAACAAAACTTTTTGTTTGTGTCTGTTACTATATATGCATATTGAGTTTAGCTACATGATAAGATTTTTGTAGGATCAGGCTATTTGTGTTAATGAGTGGGGGCAACTAATGAATTAAACATTTTAATTTACAATACTTTCTTTCCACCATAAAATATAAACCAAGTTTTGACACTTTGAAAATAAATATTTAATGTTCCTTTGTATGCCTAGAAATTAGAGTATAGTTTTCCATCTTAAGGCGTAAATGGTGTGAAATGGTTTTAATATTCATTTCCACAGATTTTAAAGAACGTTTAAATAAAATGAAATGTATGAAGTGAATTAACTATTTGGTTTATCATTTAATTAGCAAGTAACAAATACACAACAATGAAACAAGTAACGAGGTACACCCAATCATAAAAAATGTAATGGAAGGATGGATTCAGGTTTAACATTTTTGATGAGAAATTTAACTCTGTATGTTTTACAATAATGCTGAGAGACATGTGTGTCGAACTGCCAAGTGAATGCATGTATGTGTCTCTCTTTCCATTTTCATATCCATTTTATACCTGTCAAAGCAACACGTGAATAAGCTCAGTGCTTGGTACACTCAAACACAACCACAACCAAATGCCATTAAGGATAATGTGGTGTGTTTAATCATAACAGAGGAAACCGGGGTCCTTGGAGGAAACCCATGAGAAAATGGACATAGGCTAATGGCAATGCCACTTTTTGAAAAGTACAGATTGTCTGTCTTGTGCTATAGAGTGGTTTGGATGAAGATGCTGAAATACTTTTATAACCCAAACATGGCTCCCTGGATGCAACATATGCAACTAACTAGACAATTACAATCTACAATGTATCTGTTTTTATATTGTAGGAAAACATAGCATTAAAACCCATTTTTTGTAAAATTTGTACGAATGAAATCACAAAATGAAAAAGAGAAAAGAAATAAAATATAGAACAATGCAAATTACACATTTTTATTTACAGTATACTACGTAAATTAATTTTAACAGATTTATTTGTCTGCAGATCCTTTTCCCATTAATGCTTTCTTAGTATTGAGTTCAGGCTTAAATAAAATAACAATACATTTCGGAGCAAATATCGCAAAGAGGAGGCCAAAGCTGGAAGCTAAAATTGCAAATACCTCAACAGCCACTGTGTGTTTCCCTGGAGAACTGATATAAGCTGGTATAAATGTTATCCAAACAGCACAAAAGATCAACATGCTAAAAGTGATGAATTTTGCTTCATTAAAAGTGTCTGGTAGATTCCTTGCAAGAAAAGCAATCGCAAAGCAAACACAGGCCAGAAAGCCAATGTAGCCTAACAGACAAGTAAATCCTGCTGTTGAACCAATATCACACTCAAATATAATTTTTCCATTTTGATATTTACTGTTTTTATTTGGAACAGGGGGAGACAAACTTAACCAAATTAAACATATTATGGCTTGAATTACAGTAAACAAGAACACAGTAGTTCTCTGCTGTACAACACCAAACCATTTCATCATATTATTTCCAGGCAGCGTAGCTTTGAATGCCATTATTACAACAATAGTCTTTACAAGAATACATGAAATAGCCAGAACAAAACTGATTCCAAACACCACATGCCTTAACATGCAGTTCAAAGACGTAGGCTTTCCAATAAAGCACAGAGAACAAAGAAAGCAAAGGGCTAAAGATACCAGCAAAAGAAAGCTTAGCTCAGAGTTGTTAGCCTTTACAACTGGCGTGTTTCTATAGTGGAAAAAAACAATAAATATGATAAAAGATAAAGCTGATCCAGATAAGGCTGTTGTAGACAATGTAATTCCCATTACATCTTCATATGATAAAAACTCAATGTCTTTCAAAATGCATTGATTCCTTGGTGAATTAGACCAGAAATCAGACGGACACTTTAGACATTCAATGGAATCTTCAAAAATAAAAACAAAGATTAAAATATAAATGTATACACAAACATATAAATTGTATGATATACAGTATAGAATCAATGAATCACTAAAAGTCTCAAATTAGTTACAGGCATGAATAGAAATGATTGGTTTTTACTTCTGACATGCAGTTTGTGACATGCTCAACATCTCGTATAATGTGCTGAGATTGTTGAAATTTAAATAGACAACACAATCTTCTCATTCAGTGGAATTAGAGAGTATTCAGACCCCCTTCACTTTTTCACATTTTATTATGTTGCAGCCTTGTGCTAAAATCATTTGAATGAATTTTCCCCCCATCAAGCAACATTCAAATTCTTCAGAATGACAAAGCAAATGCAAGATTTTAGAATTTTTTGAAAATGTATTAAAAATAAAACACTGAAAGAGCACATTGACACAAGTATTCAGACCATTTGCTTTGACACTTGAAATTTGGCTCAGGTGCATCCCATTCTACTTACCTTTATTGAGATAGTTCTACCCCTTATTTGGAGTCCAGATATGATCGATTCAATTGACTGAACATGACTAGGAAAGGCATACACCTGCCCATATAAGGTCTCACAGTTGACAATGTGGATCAGAGCAAATACCAAGCCACAAACTCAAAGAAATTGCCTGCAGAGCTTAGAGACAGGATTGTGTTAAGGCCCAGATCTGGGAATAGCTACCAAAAATTCCTTAAGCACAGAATGTTTCCAAGAGCACAAATACCTAAATAATTCTTAAATGGAAGAAGCTTGGAACAATCACAACTTTTCCTAGATCTGGCTATCTAGCCATACTGCACAATCATGGGAGAAGGGCCATGGTAAAAGACCAAGAACCCCATTATCACATTGGCTGAACTTCAGAGATCATTTTTGGGGATAGATGAAATTTCCAGGAAGACAATCATCACTGCTACACTCCGCCAATCTGGGGTTTATGACAGAGTGCCCAGACAGAAGTGTCACTACAGTGAAAGACTCAGAGAAAGCGATGCCCACTTGGAGGTTACAAAAGGGCACCTGAAGGTCTCTCAGATTGTGAGAAACAAGATTCTCTAGTCTGAGATAAGTACAGAGATATCCTTAATGAAAACCAGTTTCAGAGTGTTCTGTAGCTTCGACTGGATTGAAGGTTCACTTTACAACAGGACAATGACCCTAAGCACAAAGCAAAGATAACACAGGAGTTCACCTGAGTGGTGCAGGCAGACTTTGGACATTTTTGTCTACCAACAGTCTCCATCCAACCTAACAGCTTGAGAGGACCTGTAGAGAAGAATGGCAGAAAATCCTCCAATACAGGCGTGCAAATCTTGTTGTGTCATACCTAAGAAAACACAAGGCTGACATCGCTGCTATCTAAGCACTGATTAAAGGGTCTAAATACTTGTGTTAATGTGATATTTTAGATATTTTTTAATTACATTTTTCCATTGTCATTCTGAGGTGCTAAGTGTTGCTTGATGAGGGAAAAAATGATTTTAAGATTTTTGCTGGCTGCAACATAGCAAAATGTGAAAAAAGTGAAGAGGTCTGCATATTTTCTGAATCAACTACATATAGCTTATTGTTTCAATAACTTTGAGATTATGTGTATTGAAAATATTTTAAAGAAAACTAAAGCAAGCTGCTCTAAATAACCTGAGTATATACATATCCATCTAAATAAACTTTTAATGGATACGTTATAGACTGTTAAAACAGAATGAAGCTCTGTATAATTCCATTTGGGAGTTATATTATTAAATTGAATATTCATTAAAGAATCAAAATTTAAAAAGTACTGACGGTGAGTGTCAAAACACTAAAACCAAAAACAGAGACCATATCTATGTTACACAGCTCACCATTACAAGAATGTTTCCTGATTCTCACAAAAATCCCCTTGAAGTAAATAATTAAAAAATGCAAAGTGAAGTCATCCTGTGATATGTTGTCACTGTAAACTGCATTTTTGACTAAACATGATTTCCCAACCTGTACTAGACATTTATACATTTTTACATGTATATGAAAATAAAGGTGTCACCTACCAGTCTCACTGCTAATTTCTCCTTCTGCACAAGAAATGCAGTCAAAGCAGCATACTGGCTCTCCTTTTCTAGTAGCCTTTCTTGTGCCTGGCAAACAGCTGTTACTGCAAACAGACTCTGGAATCTAAAGATAAGAATATACAGTATAATTTTATAAATAGATAGATAGATAGATAGATAGATAGATAGATAGATAGATAGATAGATAGATAGATAGATAGATAGATAGATAGATATAGACACTTTGGTCTGATCACACACTGGAATGATTACAAAGCAAGAAAATTCAAAAGAAAGAAAAGTTCTGACTTGGCTGTTCCAGTCATAATGAGGCATTATACAGATGTACTTGTATCCCTGTTGGTATAAAGCAGCTCCAGTGACACCTCTTGACGCACTTCTGTGGAATAATTCATTGGCTGCAAGTATTCAGCGTTAGTGTGTCAGAAAAACTATGTGTATCGTTATCATAATAATAATAATTATAATAATAATAATAATAGTCCTTACATCAATGGATGGAAGGCCAGATGTCCACATGACCATCACTATGTAATTCTTCCACATGAAGCCTGAAAACCATGAGGACTGATTGCGATCATTTATGTTAGGTAGAATGCCCCATGGTTGCTGGGCGGTCTCGTGGCCTTGGAACCCCTGAAGATTTTTTTTTTTCAGTCCTCCTGGTCATCAGACCTTACTTTATTCTTTGTTACTTAGCATTGCCTAATCTTATTTTTATATTTTTCTTTCTTCATCTTGTAAAGCACTTTGAGCTGAATCATTTGTATGAAAACGTGCTCTATAGATAAATGTTGTTGTTGACAGTTTTGTTTTAATTCTCTCCTTTGCTACTACCTCCAGGTGGTCCACAGGGCATTCTATAACTGAGCTTGCCCTTTTAATGAGTTTTTTGATTGGGTGGGACTCTCTTGAAGGGATGTTATCATCCCAGTAAAAGTATAGGAGTATACATGGAGAACTTTGTCTCTTGGTGTTAAGAGAACTGTCTTAATATCACCAAAACCAAGGAACTGATTATTGCCTTTCGCTGCACCAAAGAGCATTTATGTCCGGTCACTATTCAAGGAGTGGATGTAGAGATGGTCCACTCCTACAAGTACTTGGGTGTCCACATTAAGATAGATAGATAGATAGATAGATAGATAGATAGATAGATAGATAGATAGATAGATAGATAGATAGATAGATAGTATAGTTTTGGGGTGGAGTACCTTCAGCTGGGTTATTTACAGAGACTCTTACAAAGATATGTTGCCTAGAAAATGGATGAATCTATTAATTGATACTCTTGCTCATTATTTTAGCCTTTAGCATAAAACACAGATATTTCTAGTATTACAAAACATTTTTTTTCCTTTATTAGGTTCAAGTATCAGACTTCATTAAAATATAATTATTTTTTACTTTAATTCTTAAGTAGGATCAGTAATTATTCAATAAATTGCATGACCTACTGATCCAAAAGCTGGATTCCAGAAGATGCTTTCTTTGTTCAGATCAAGTTCTTTTCCTACACCAGCTGACTCATCAAAAAGGCCTATATTTTTGATCATCACAGAACCATCTGCATCAAGCTGCCAGTTTACTATATCATAAACCGCAGGTGGATCTCCATTTTCATCAAAGGTTATCTTTTCTCCAAGCTTATTGGTAAAATTAACTTTTTTCAAATAATGAAGAAGCTTAAGGAGAAAAGAACAAGAAAAAAATCAGTAAATGTCATCCCGTTCAGTAAACAGAACAAGCTTTTGTTCCTTTTAATCAAACAAATGCAAAAGTTATACTTAGGTTCAACGTTTGTTTTACTTGGACATTTACAGCATAAGAAAGTTTTAAACCTTAAAACCTTATTAAACCTAAAAACCTTAATAATTATGTTAAAATACATTTATAATTAGTGTTTTTTTTTTTCAAAAAACACCCTTGATTTACCATTTGAATATTAATTTTAACAGTATATTATTAGAATTCAAGTACAGTATAGGAATTTCAGATTTTTGGCAGGGTTTTATAGTTGTCTTCACTTTTAAAGCCCAACATGAACTGCTAGATTACAAAGCCAACCAGTCATTTATTAATACTGTTTTTAGATTTATTTTAAACATTTTGTATTAAAAATGCTTTTATCAGCTAATGGTTTGGTATTGTAATAATAAATTAAAATAATTTTGAAGAGTTTGTGAATTGAAAGACTTTTGTTGGCTTGACTACTTCTGAGAAGAAGGACAAGGAGAAGAACTACTAGGAGGCTTGCCTCATTTCAGATTTTTTTATCTGATAGCTCACTGAGGGAGCGTTCCTGTGGCACCCATTTCAGTGTGGGCTGGGTCCGTGGATAGGTCGATGTAGTCGGCATGATCCTCAATTCCTGCAACCGTCGATATTCACCTCTACGTTTGCAAATTTGCTGCTTTAACAAGAATCATATGAACTCTTGTTGATGAGTAAAGGGTGTGTTACAAACAAGTATAAGGGGGGTCAAATTTACAGTTGAAATAATGACATAAACAAAGACTCAAAGTAAAATGTTTAAATAATAATTATTTTATAATAATCTTGTAAAGAATGTGTTTTTAGACATTATAATTTGTAAGTGATATATTTAAAAAAATATTTTTAAAAAATCTGTTTTTTTAGGTAGGGTTTAGTATCAAAGATCCCACTTCATACCTGCCAGGGCTGCAGATTTTTAATATCAGCACAGCGTCTGTTGGTAAAAGGCCCATTTCCTTCTTTACATGACATCAAATCATGAAGGGCATGAGCTATGGCATACACTGCTTTATACACATTATAAACTGCTCGCATATCAGATGTATCAGTGTATCCTGACTTAGTACTCTTAATATCTTCCAGTCCAGTACATACTTTACTTAAAACCAAAGATGAATTGCTTTGTGTGACATTTTCTGGAAATCTACATTCAAATAAAGTTTCCCAAAACTGGATCAGTAAATTATTATTTGGGTCAAATTTGGGCTGAACCTGAAAGAAAAAATTCTCCAGTCCTGGAATTTGTACTCTGCGAATTGCTATACCAATGGTGCCTCCAAAAGATCTGAAGTTTTCCTTGGTGGCCAGTAATGAAGATGTACTCCAGGATTCACTGGCAATCCACTGCCTCCCTGTAATATTTTGCCGGACTATTTCTTTTACCAAAGTTAGCAATTCAGCTTCTGATGCAAAAGCAACAATGACTTTAGCAGAGGATTGTTTTATAATTGTGATGATTTGCTCCACTTTACTTTTGTCATTGAATCTGGGAATTGTTTCTGAGAAGGAGATGCAACCAAACATTTTGACTTGCTCATGCAAAGCTTTTAGGGCATTCTGCCCATAGTCATCATCAGTACCTACTGCGCCTATCCATGTCCACTTATAATATTTAATTATTTCTACCATGGCTTTCACCTGAAAATCATCATTTGGAATTGTTCTGAAGAAGGTTGGAAATTCCTTTCTATTGCTTAAGCAGGAACATGTTGAAAAATAGCTCACCTAAAGGAGAAAACATTTGGCATTTGCTACAGAAGTACCATACTGTCTTGAAAACATAACTGTCATGGCACATTGATTTTTTACACAGAACATTGGATAGTAAATAAGTGTTTATAACTCTTGTTTTGTTGGATGGCGCAGTGGTAGCACTGCTGCCTCGCAATAAGGAGACCTGAGTTCGCTTCCCGGGTCCTATTTGCGTGGAGTTTGCATGTTCTCCCCGTGTCTGCGTGGGTTTCCTCCCACAGTCCAAAGACATGCAGGTTAGGTGCATTGGCAATCCTAAATTGTGCTTTGTATGGGCTGGCGACCTGCCCGGGAAATTGTTCCTGCCTTGATCCCTGTGTTGGCTGGGACTGGATCCAGCAGACCCCTGTGACCCTGTGTTAGGATATAGCAAGTTGGATGATGATGACTGACTGACTGATTACTTTTGCTGATCATCTGTATTGTGTTTTACCTTCAATATGTTTTTTTCTTTTCTAGCTATTATTATGAAAGTATGATTTGCAGTTTGTTTTCAGCTTAATACTTTAACTAGTCTTACAATGACCTTTAATCAAGTCTATTTGACTGTTTAACTAGTAAGTATAACATTTTACATCTTTTTAAGCTTGTGCATTTTGTAAATTCTGTTAAAAGTATCAACAATACAAATATATTGTGTAAAATATATTATTTATTAAATATCACTTCTGGTCCTCAGTGAATAAAACCTATCCACATAAAAATTAAAAAGCATTTACTGTATTGTAGTTGAACAGTAGTTCATGTGAAACACTCATATTTCAGATGAGTATATCAATTGCAGAAATATTAAGCAGCATCAATTATAAATAATTCCCCAATGCCATCAGCTCATATGAGTTAGTGATTATAAAAACTGATGTTTTATTGCACAATAGACAATATTGATAGTTAAACAGTTTTTTAAAATTATATTCCTAGGTCATGTATACAATGTAATATTATATTAAAAGAACTTAGCTGAAAATTGCATTTAACAAACAGAAGAAATATTTGCTTTGCCCAAAGATCACAGTACTATACCATTGGCACCCGGAAAAGGCTTAGTATCCGTGACGAAGCAATGGAATGTGATGATATTGGATCTCCAACAATTGCAAGAACAGGAGGAACATCATTGCAATTGTTTTCAGTAAAGGTATCACTCAGGCTACTGATTAAAGATACTGTAGCTCGAAGCCCCATTGGCAAACTGTTACAGTTGTCGTACAGTCGGTAGCCAAGACTTATGTTTGGTAGGAAAGATTCATCCCTATTAATTTCCTCGACTGCAAAAATCATAGTCTGCGCTCTTTGAAATACAGAAAGTTCAAAACTGTAACAAGAAAAAATAAAACATACAAAATAATCTGTGAGTGGAAAATTTCAGTATTTTCTCAGCTGGTTTAAAAAGACTGAATGTGGTAACTTACCTCTCACATTTCCAGGGCTTAGGTTTTGATGTGAAAGACAAATCTGGTGGTATTGTTTTGAAGTTTTTAATAAAAGTTCCCCCTAACATTATATCTCCTCTTTTGAACAATCCGTTAAGTGCAAATTTCTCCTGAATTGCACACTTTATTTCTTCGCAGGACATGTTTGGAAAAAGCACACCTAAAAGAAATATAATATAGAGAATATTCATTGTTGATATAGAGCACACAATTCCATGTGAGATTACATGATGAAACTTTGCTTTATATTACGGGCTCCTTTGTCTCTAGAGAATATATGTGCAAGGAAATCAAGGTGACATTTAACAATAGTTTTAAAGAACCAAAACCATGCTTTTCTCTAAGCTAAAAATATTTTCTTTCAGTCCCTTTCTTCTCCAAAAAGAAAAGGGGGGTGTTGTATGTTAACAAAAGTATACAGTGAATAGAATTTACTGCTATCAAGTATTTGCCATTTTAATATTTATGTTCAAAAATATTTTTTAACTGAATAGTTATGTGATCAAGCACCTACTGAGTTTTCTATTAATTCACAATACAGTAGACAATCAATTAAAATTATAAAAATGTTTTTTTTGTATATTGTTTTATACTTTTGTTAATAATAAAGTAAGCTTTTATGAATTTCGAAATCATTTTCTAAAATTGTCTTACAATGACCATTAATCAAGTCTGTTTGACTGTAACTAATAATTAAGGAAACTACTTTGTCTGTGCATAACATTATTATTGCCTACTTTATGGTTGATTCCCGTCTTAGCCCTGTTGCTGGCTAGATATGCCTTGATACCCCATGACTCTTTATTGAATCACTGGAGGGCATTTTAATGCAAATTCACACACACACGTGCCACTGGCCAGTTTAAACAACCTTTTTACTGAACATCTTTAAAGTCTTGGAGGAAACAAATTCCTGGACACATTAAATCAGTGAGATTAGAAGAACCCTACTTCAACAAGAATAATCCACAGCATTTGTCCTAAATGTGTCAAGTACTGACAGATCATCAACCGCAAAATAACACATCATTCCAGAAACTAAGTTTGATGGAAAATTAAAAAAATACAATAATGGCACTTGAGCATCATAGTGGCCTAGTTGTTAGTGATGCTTCTTGAAAGATCTCTTTATGATATTCAATTCATTCTTTGTGGAGTGTACACATTTTAGCCACAATCACATGGATTCTTCTAGGTAAAGCTATTTTAAAGTAAAGCCAGGTACTGAACTGGGGTGTATTATTAGGATTTTGTGTATGTGTGTGCGGCTTTGGTATGTGCAAGTGAGTGCGCCCTACAATGAACTGGCAATCCATCTAGAGTTTGTTTCCAGGCAAATGCTTGATGCTGATGGGGCAGGCTCTGGATCCTTGCGACACTGTAATAGGGAAAGTATATTCAGAAAATTGATTAAAATTAATATCTTGTTTAAGGTGAAGTCTTACTGACTCCAGGCACCCAGTCCTAGCTCCCAGTGGGCATTTTGACATTTCATAGACATAACTGTACAGTTAAACCATGAATAAAGAGTTAAAGGAGATCTGTACTGGCCTTTAAAATCAGCTTTTATAATAAGGTTGCTTTGCACATTTACTGTACACGTATACTGTAGATTAATATATATATATATGAGCATTTTTAGCCACAGGCTCTTTCCTCCATGGTGTGCTAAGAAGTCAAGTCAAGTCAAAGTCAAGTTGGGGAGCATGCACTGGTACAGTGTGTTGCTGCACCCTCTACATGACGTAACAACTCGGGATCCCAGTTTGCAAACCCCCAGGCAGACATGTGGTCCAGTCCTACCCTCTGAAAATGACCCTCTATCTGCCGCAGCCAGATGTTACGAGGGCGAACCCTTGGCCTGGTCCAGCCACTCGGGTCCCCAACAATGAGGATCTTATGAGCTGGATCACCCTCTGGGAAACATGCCACATGGCTGTAGTGCTGTAACTGATGCTCCCTCACAATGCAGGTAATGTGCCTCATTTGAGACTCCATCAGCAACCGCTCACTTGACACAAAGTCAAACCAACAGTACCCAAGGATTTTCCAGAGAGACACAGTACTAAAGGAGCCCAGTTTTCATCTCAGGTCACTGTATAGCATCTATGTCTCGCAACCATATAGCAAGTCCGAAAGCACCTGGATTCTAAAGACTTGGACCTTCGTCCTTTTGCATAGATATTGGGAGTGCCACACACCCGTTTCCAGTGACCTCATGACCCCCCATGCTCTCCCAATCCATCTACTGACTTCATAGGAAAAGTCACCAGAAACATGAATGTCACTGCCAAGGTAAGTAAACCTCTCGACAAGGTCGACACTCCTTCCGCAAACAGACACACTGCTGATGGCTTTGCCCAAGAGGTCATTAAAGACCTGGATCTTGGTTTTTATCCAGGACACTCGCAAGCCCAGACAATCATACTGCTTGCTCAGTTTCTCAAGAGCTCCGATCAGAGCCTCCATTGACTCTGCAAAGAACACAGCAAAGTCAAGATCTGTGAACATTTCTTCACCAACAGATGCTCCACAGCCGCTGGACCCCATGACCTTGCCCAACACCCAGTCCATGAACACACCCCTGATGAACCCCAGAATCAGCTGGGAAAAAGACAGAGGTTCTGCCTCCACTCTGCACAGCACTCACAGTACCAGTGTACAGGCCAGCCATGATATCCAGCAACCTCGAGAGGATGCTGTGAACCCTCAGGATGTCCCACAGGGCAGCTCGAACAACTTAGTTGAATGCTTTATGAAAATCGACAAAGGCTGCAAAGAAACTCTGCCAATATTCACATTTGTGCTCCATGAAAATCCTCAGTGCCAGGATGCGGTCGAATGTAGACTTCTTAGGCGTAAAACCAGACTGCTCAGGTCGCTGGTAGGAGAGCAAGTGATCACGGATCCTATTGAGGATGACCCTAGCAAGGACCTTACCCGGCACCGAGAGCAGTGTTATCCCCATGTAGTTGCTGCAATCCAGGTGATCACCCTTCCTTTTCCAGAAGAGATGACAAGTCCCGTTTTCCAGTCAGTTGGGATGATGCCAGTCTCCCAAATGGAAACAAAGATTGCTTGCAAAGCCAGGAGGACAGCCTTACCTCCAGCCTGGAGAAATTCACTCCGGATACCACAGATCCCTGCAGCCTTTTCTCTCCTCAGCTGGTTCACCACCTGTGCAATCGTACTGAGATTGGGTGGTTCACAGCTAATTGGAGGATCAGCCTCAAGAACCGTGGACCCAGAGATATCCAACACCCTAGAGGGAGGTTCAGCTTTGAACAACTGTTCAAAGTAGCCAGCCCAGCGGGTCACAACTGCTGTGTCATCCGTAAGGACCATTCCATCAGCCGCACTAACTGCGACTTTCCGAGGAACAGATTCGGATGTGAGTAATGCTTTGATTCCTCTGTAAGCAGGACATGGGTCGCTAGACCACAGATGGTGTGTCACTTGCTCACAGATTTATCTAACACTAGCAAAATACCCGCGCTTCGCAGCGGAGAAGTAGTGTGTTAAAGAAGTTATGAAAAAGAAAAGGAAACATTTTAAAAATAGCGTAACATGATTGTCAATGTAATTGTTTTGTCACTGTTATGAGTGTTGCTGTCATATACAGTATATATATATATATATATATATATATATATATATATATATATATATATATATATAGCAGAATACCAGCTTATGGAGAAGTAGTGTGTTAAAGAAGGTGAAAAAGAAAAGGAAAAATTTTTTAAAATAACGTAACATGATTGTTAATGTAATTGTTTTGTCATTGATATGAGTGTTGTTCTCATATCTATCTATATATATATATATATATCTCTATCTATCTATCTATCTATCTATCTATATATATATATATAGCAAAATACCCGCGCTTGGCAGCGGAGAAGTAGTGTGTTAAAGAAGGAAAGAGAAAGAAAAGGAAACATTTTGAAAATAACGTAACATGATTGTCAATGTAATTGTTTTGTCACTGTTATGAGTGTCGCTGTGATATATATATATATAGCAAAATAGCAGCTTATAGCGATGTCATGTGTTAAAGAAGTTATGAAAAGAAAAGGAAACATTTTAAAAATAATGTAACATGATTGTCAAAGTAATTGTTTTGTGTATTTGGTGGCAGCGTCACAAAGTTATTTTCGTCTAGCTGCATCAGAAAATGTACCATGACGTCTGACACGCCTCCTTTTTACTGTTTTCTCACAGCTTGGATTGCTGCTGTCATATACACACACACAAACACACATACATACATACATACATACACACACATATATATATATACATACCTATCTACATCATATATACACACACATACATACATACACACACAAATTATATATATGTGTGTATGTATGTGTGTGTGTGTGTATATATATATATATATATATACACATACATACATACATATATATACACATACATATACTTGTGTGTATGTTTGTATGTGTCTATATGTGTGTGTATAGCTTTGGTCACTGAGTGCAAGGGAAAAATAATAAAATATAGTCTATAAGTTATTAAACAGTAAAACATTAACGTTTTAAGAAGTACAGGTACATTGAGCACTACTGGAGTGGTTGCGGGTAAACTACATTTTAAAGACTGTGTAACACAACAGGTAAGTAACTAACAGCAGCTAAAATATATACTGTATATGGATCATCTCTCGGTAGTAGATCCCTTTTGAAAGGTGCTACACGACGGCTGTGGTATAGAAATTACATTTTCTATGTGAACGTTCAAATTTGTGCCTCTGGTAATGTGCCTTACCGGCAATTAAAGAAAATTATTTTGTGTCCTTTGCATGTTAAGAGAGAAAGGCTTTGGTTTGGGATAAAAGGAAAAAGGTGTAAAGAAAGGAAAGTTGCCTTTTTCTTTTATATAGTATAGAGAGATATGTTCGCTGATGTTATGATCGCCTTTTGGGGACAGTCGTGGTGGGTCTTGTGTAGACTGGTGAGACGTCCCCACCATTAATCAGCTGTGATGGCACTGTCAGTCCTCCACTCCTGTGCGTATCTTCATAATCCGAGCTGAGGATCTCATAATCGTATACATGCAAAAGAAAGTGTGAATCGCCTTAATATTATTTTGCCGTGGTGTAGAAAAGGGGTCCGTGTTTGCACTTGTCTGGGCTATAGCGCAGGGGAGGAAGAAAAAATTAAAAGTGCTCACTTTGACTTAAGGCAGAAGCGCAGTCAGCGTCTCAAAGGCCGGCACAGCTATGCGTGCGCTGGCTGCTCGACTTTTGCTGGGCAGGAGACCCCTTTGTACACACGTTCATGATATCAAAAGTCTCAGCGCTCTTTGGCGGTCATTCATATATTATATGATATATATATATAGCAAAATACCCGCGCCTCGCAGCGGAGAAGTAGTGTGTTAAAGAAGTAATGAAAAAGAAAAGGAAACATTTTAATAATAACGTAACATGATTGACATTGTCATGAGTGTTGCTGTCATATATATTCCTGCCTAAATAAGTCACCCTCGCTTGCTCTTACTTTTTACCGTTCATTTAATCATGGCTAGTGGCGGAAAAATTATAAAATGGAAGGAGGATGGCTTTACCAAAACAATTATTGATGGCGAATCGATTATTCATAAAGCTTGAATTGGTGATCTGTTTTCTGTGTTAACCTCATATTTTTCATACTTCTTCTCAAACTAAGGTGGTGTGAGGGTAAAATGAATCGGGATCGCTGATCAATGTAATCGGTGTACCAGGAAATCATGCATTGACAAAAGCTCCCTTTGCTTGTAATGCAAAGTGTGATTAAATGCATTATTTTTAAGCGTTATGGAGCACATGCATCAAGCTTCTCAGCTGTGCTTGTGCTAAGAAAAGGAAAGATTTTAAAAATAGCGTAACACGATTGTCAATGTAACCTTTTGTAAGTAGTGCCTGGAGGATTCAGTGTGGAGAAACTCTAGAGACAGAGTGTGTATTAACTTGTGGATTTTTCTGTGAGTATTTGGTGGCAGTGTGGAAGTTGCTTGAAGACGGCGTTAGCAGCGGAGCTCAGCTCAGAGCGAAATTAGGTAAATGGGAGGGGAGATGATGACGTGACTCCCCCACCCGCCTTAACTGTCAATCCCCCACAAACACAGTCTCTCGGAATTTGCATAAGCACACCCCTTCACCTACAATTTTAACTTAGTTACAAAGTGATCAAAACTCTCGTTTATATCCTGCGTCCTCTCATTAAACTTGTATCCCGCATTCCCGTGGGCATGTGAAACGCCAGCGTAGCCTGTCTATGAACTTAATTTAAAGTTTAGGTTTACACCTTGCTTTCTTTCCGAGGTAGCAGCACTCATGAATATGGTAGTATATGTCACTCGCTCGCTTCTTATTGTTTCGCTGCCTTCTCAATTATATAATGCATGTTTTCTTAAGCGCTTTTTGGAGGTCTTCCTGGTTTTCTACGTACTGCGTTGACAGTCAGTTCACTTGATTACGTGGGAGGCGTGATGATGTCACACGAAACTCCACCCCCACGTCTTTCCAGCTCAACTCCATTTCAGTTAATGGAGAAAAATACCTTCCAGTTATGACCATTAGGTGTAGAATTTCGAAATGAAACCTGCCCAACTTTTGTAAGTAAGCTGTAAGGAATGAGCCTGCCAAATTTCAGCCTTCTACCTACACGGGAAGTTGGAGAATTAGTGATGAGTCAGTGGGTGAGTGAGTGAGTGAGTGAGTGAGTGAGTGAGTGAGTGAGTGAGTGAGTGAGTGAGGGCTTTGCCTTTTATTAGTATAGATACGCCTGTTTATCTACTCTCAGAGCCCTCGCAGCTGTCCTTCTCTGCTCCTGGTACAGACCAGAGTTGCCTTTGAGCCATGTGCTGCAACTAATCTCAATGATATCTAGGGTGTCCTGCAAGATGAAACACCTAGTTCTGGGAACACTGGTAACACAAACACAAGAAGAAGAAGCACTTCTGGAAATCTTTTCTGCTTGCTGTTATCAGGCAATTCTTCCTCCTGACACCCCAAACTAAATGCTGATACTCTTAAAATTCATTTTACAATTTTAAGTCCTTTTTGCAGTTTTTAAACAATATACATTATTGATTGATTGATGTATGTAGATTTGTTTTTCATGCTTCTGCTGTTGCATGCATCCATATTTCACCTTGGGATTAATAAAGTTTACCTAGTCTAATCTAATCTAACCTAATCTAATGTTTATTAAGATGGTCCTAATAGACCATATTATATATTAGAATTATTATATATTATATATTTATATAATTTATTATCTATACTAATAAAAGGCAAAGCCCTCACTCACTCACTCACTGACTCACTCACTCACTGACTCATCACTAATTCTCCAACTTGCCGTGTAGGTAGAAGGCTGAAATTTGGCAGGCTTATTCCTTACAGCTTACTTACAAAAGTTGGGCAGGTTTCATTTCGAAATTCTACGCATAAGGGTCATAACTGGAAGCTATTTTTCCCCATATAATGTAATGGAGTCTTGAGTTGGAGATGGCGTGGGGGGAGTTTCGTGTGACATCATCACGCCTCCTACGTAAGTCGTAGAGAACAAGGAAGAACTCCAAGCACAAAACGCCATTTCACAATTGAGAAGGCAGAAAACATTATGAAGCAAATGATGCATATGCGGAAACAAAGCACGGCGTGAACCGTAAGTTTATATTAAATTAAGTTCATAGACAGGCTGCCACTAGCGTTTGTAATTTAGTGCCTGCCCATATAAGGCCGTCCATCAGCGGCAATCCAATACAAACACTGCGGTAAATGTTCACGGGTGAAGGACTGTGCTTATGCAGAGGAAGATGAGATGGTCAGGGTGGTGTTTGGCACAAACTCATTGAAACTGCGAGAGAAACTTTTAAGTGCGGGTCTTAGCTGACATTACGAGAGATGGCACCAGTACAGCTGGGAACCTTCGATGCAAGAACACCAAGCGGCTCCGTGAACTGGCGCAATGCGCAGACAAAAAGCAACAGTTCCAAAGAGTGCTGAACAAAAACCGAATTACACAATTGAGAAGGCAGCAAAAAAATATGAAGCGTCTTATACATACAATCATATTCATAAGTGCAGCTACTGCGGAAACAAAGCACACGGTGGAAAAAGTGAATGTCCTGCTAAAGGAAGACAGTGTAAAAAAAACCCGTGCATGCAGTTTGTCACATCACAGATAAAAAGGAAGGCGAGCTGTTTATTGATGCAGTAAGGAACTAATCGATGAATGAAACCTCTTATCTTTACAGCGATTGACAAACACGGAATGTAACTTGAACACATCCTACAAATACGAGCCTGATTGAAAGAAATAATGATAATCAAATCCTTGATGACAGCAACATTCAATAACACTCACAAAACAATTACTGTATATTGACAATCATGTTACGTTATTTTTAAAATGTTCCCTTTTCTTTTCATAACTTCTACTTCTCCACTGCGTACACGGGTATATATATATAAATGTATATATATACCCGATCTACAATACATACTTTAGCATAGACAAGCCACACGCTGTGGCAATTGTAGAGTCTTAAGCCTCTAACGCCATTCGAGGTTCGATTCCTGAGAGGGATGTACTGACTATGTACGCGCTACCTGATTCATTTTACCTTAGCATCTCCTTGGTTTGGGGCGTATGAAAAATATTAGGTTAGCAGAATCATGTTACGTTATTTTTAAAATTTTCCCTTTCTTAGCACAAGCACAGCTGAGAAGCTTGATGCATGTACTCCATAGCGCGTTAAAAATAACGCATTTAATCACACTTTCAATTCCAAGCAAGCGGGAACTTTTGTCAATGCATGATTTCCTGGTACATCCATTACACTGATGCACACATCACAGCTACAAAAATGTTAGAGTCGGAATAAAGCGCGTTCCTCGACTGATCATTTCGACTTCCCGAGCGAAGCCTTGATAAAAGCATGGTTTTGTGCACACTGAAAAGCAAGCAAAATTAGATGCATTACAGAAAGCGGACTTTGTGGCTCTTACTGGGGATCATTGGACTTCCGTGACCGTTAGTAATTCTAAATACATCTAATTACAAAATGTTCAATGATCACACTGTTTTAGCCTAATGTACAAAATAATTTTGGCTAATGTTACTCAGAGTTTAAAGAGTAAGCTGGTCAAATTACCTTTTAAGTTTCTGACTGCACTTTATGTTGAAATTTTGGTTATTATTATTTAAAGACAATACTATTCTGAAAATGTACTTAAAGTACTTAAACTACCACTTTATTTTTAAGTCTGCCCAATTTTAACCAGGGATGATATTTTTGTTTCTGTTTTGAATTCAAATGCAGTTTAAAAGCTTTTTTCAGAAATTAAAACAGCTTCAGTTTACAATATTCATGTCCATGTCTATTATTTGATTCTGTCGCCCACTAAAACCGTTTTAAATTAAAAAAAAACATTTGCGATTTGGGGCAAATTTACGTGTGCGATTACATACGATTAATCAAGATTAATTCTTACACAGCCTCTAATTAATTGGATTAATTTTTTTAATCGAGTCCCACCCCTAATATATATATATGTAAATTTGTATATATATGTGTATATACAGTATATATGTAGATATGTATATGTTGTATATACAGTATGTATATGTTGTATATACAGTATGTATATATGTGTGTGTGTATATATACAGTATGTGTATATATGTATATGTATATATGTATGTGTGTATATATATATATATAACTGTATATATATATGTGTATAGATGTGTGTATATATATATATATTTATATATATGTTTATATGTATATATATGTTTATATATGTGTCTGTGTGTGTATATATATATATATATATATATATATGCCAGCAACACTCATGACAATGACAAAACAATTACATTGTCAATCATGTTACGTTATTATTAAAATGTTTCCTTTTCTTTTTACTTCTCCGCTGCCAATCGCAGGTATTTTGCTATATATATATATATATAATATAAATAGATAGATATGACAACAACACTCATATCAATGACAAAACAATTACATTAACAATCATCTTACGTTATTTTTAAAATGTTTGCTTTTCTTTTTCATAACTTCTTTAACACACTACTTCTCCGCTGCGAAGCGTGGGTATTCTGCTAGTATATTATATATTTATAATAAACACACACAATGCTTTCAAAAATAAACAACATTTAAAGGTCATTCCATTTAGCAGTTTTTATGGCATCTGTACTGAACAGCAGACAGCTTTTCCACACTTGTAATTTACAAGATTAGAATGATCTTTGATGATGCTGGAAAATTTTGCAACCAGGCAAAGAATAAACTGTTTTTTGTACTTCAATCTTTGTCAGTACGTAATTGTATTTTTCAATTACACTTTCTCCTCTTTCATTGCTTCACTATCGTTACGTGTGCCGACAGATCACAAAATCCATTGAAGACTGGATCATCTGTCCACTTCTATGGTGGTTGCTTGAGAAGCAACTAGGGGCTTTCTTTACATTTTTCCATAAGGACTTTGGAGAAGGATATTGTTCTTTCTGTTACTAGATCATCAGATTCATTTATCAGTTTGAGAAGTCTAGGAATGTCTGGTAAAGGTGGCTATTTTCCTTTGTTACTGCTGAGACTCTGTCTTCAAAAAGGACTTAAATGCAGTAGAAACTTACTATTAGAATGCTTTAGGACCTCCACCTTAGTACTAGAAAAATTATCCATTTCATTTTTTTAATTGTTTACTAGTCATTTAGCCAGTTAAAAACCATGTGCAAGAGTATGTATGTAGTAACAATACTAATAAATGTTCAGAATGGAGCGACCTCTAAATGTTTCACAATCAGGCTGAAATTTCACAGGTAAGCTATTCCTAAAGGACAAAAATACGGCTTATGCAGAAATGATTTTACTATCATCAACTGTCTGTAGACCAGCCTAAATATATAAACATACAAAATATTGTGACAAAGTCTTAAGCACATGTAAAATATTCTGTAAAGCAAAGATAATTTCAAAAAAATTATTCTAAATATCAGTTTAATATAAAGAGCAGTAAACAGTAAAAATCTAAATCTTATGTACACTTTTGTTTAGTTTTCTAAGAAGAAATATGCTGCTCTTTTGTTCAAAACATCCTGACAAACTAGCCGTAGTCCTTCTGCAGATTTTGGCTGTACTGATGGTATTAGATAATGCATGAGAGTCTGCTTGTACTTCTCAGTATTGAGGATTCCATTAATTCTGACCACAATACCTACTACATTTGTATTTGCTCTTCTATGAATAAACTGATTAATTTTTGAGTCATAAACTTCAAATTGTAGCTTAGCAGTGCAAAGGACTTCCTGCTATTGTTCTGCACCCAAGCATTCATATTTTTGGGCACAAGATAACTTTCTTTCACTTTGGAGGAATGGCTTTTTGGGGGCATTCCATGAAGACCAATCCTGACAAGACCTCTCTGAGTTATAGTGCTTTCTTTGAGTTCAGAACTGATTTTGAAGGGATGACAGTTTGATGTATTTCTTCTTTAAATACACTCAGTTTCCATTTTTGACCACTGCATTTCTAGTCCTCATTCTTCCCCATTTCCTTGTGCTTCTTCAGAAAAGTGTGAACAACGCATCTTGAAACTCTTGTCTGGTTTAGAATTTCTGCTATGTAAATATATTTTAAGGTAGAATCAGCTTCAGGGTTCTGAAAACATGTGCTAGCCTGCTCTGCAGGGTCATTTAGCAAGTATTCTCACTTTCTCTGAATTTGCAGAAAGTTCCCCAGCTGTGGAAAACATCTTGTGTGGTCCCACTGCCAAAGGAAGGGTATTCCAGTGACCCCAAGAACTTCAGACCAGCTGCTCTTACTTCAAACATCATGAAGACATTTGAAAGACTGGTCATAAAATAGCTATGACACCTTCTTTCAGAACATCTGGATCCATTGCAGTTTTGCCTATCAGGCACATACAAGTGGAGGATGCTCTAAAATGTGGAGGATGCTCTCATCTACATGCCACATACAGAGCCTATTACCACTTGGCACCACAGTCAGGATCATATTGTTTGACTTTTCCAGTGCTTTTAACAACATTTTGCCTCAACAACTGGAGAAAAAGCTCAAGGCTTTGAATCTTGATGTTCCCACAATCTCCAGGATTATGGATTACCTGACCAGCAGACAGCTGTTTGTGAGGCTGAGGGACTATATGTCAGAAATGGTGGTGTGTAATACTGGAGCATGTCAGGGAACTGTCCTGTCTCTCCTTTCCTGTTCACCCTCTACACAACAGACTTCCAGCACAATACCAGCACAGAAATTGTGAGATGACACAACCATCATAGGCTGCATTAATAATAAAGATGAGTCAGAGTACAGGAAAGTCATGGAGAACTTAATTTAGTGGTGCAGAGACAACAACCTACAACTCTACATCAGCAAGACAAAAGAACTGGTGGTGGATTTCCAATGTGCCAAGAAGACCTCAAGACAATGCACCATTCAGGGGTGACATAGAAGTGGATGCAGAGCTGCAAGTACCTGTGGTTTCACATAAACAACAAACTGGACTTGTCTAACAACTCAGTGGCACTATAGAAGAAGAGCCAGATCAGTCTGTACTTGCTAAGCAGCCACAGGTCTTTTGATGTGCGCAGCAACCTGCTGGAAAACTTCGACCAGTCCATAGTAGGCAGTGTGGTGTTGCATAATACAAGTTGTCCTGGGAAAGCAACCTGAGTGCAAAAGAAGCACAATGCCTGAACAAACTTATCCATCACAGGGCAAACCCTGGACATGCTGGAAGCTTTGTGTAAAAGAAGATGGTGGCAAAATTTAATGTCGTCATGAAAAATCCCCTCCATCAGGCGATCTCTTGGAGTACTTTAAACCCACTCCACCACAGTATACTTCTCAGGTTTTTTTCTGCCCACTGCTATCAGGCAATTTATTGCTTCTATCCAATGTACTCATTAAATGTATGTATGTATGTATGTATTTATCAATTGACTGAATTAATTATCTGTGCTGTGAGGTTGTATTCTTGTTTTTTTTATGTTTCTGCTGCTGTACACATTTGAATTTCCACATAGGATTAATAAAGTTTATCTAATCTAATTTAATCAAATTTTGTTACCACAACCATTACATTAGCTTTAAAATATGTGAGTATGGTCCTAGTGTATGAGATAATAAATAGCAACTAGAAGAATTGCAATTCTAAACCTTAAATTGAATGTCTTATGCAAGAACTTACCTTTACTTTGTAATATCAATTTTTCTCTTTATTTTTGTGTGAATTCTTGCTTTGAATTTCAATAAAGTTTTAAAACAAGCAAGTTGTATGAACTTCTGTAATGCCTTTCTGGTAGTTGTATTTTGAACTATTTAGAGACCCTCAATAAATGCAGCTACATATTGTTTAAAAAATGAAAATGCATAGTTAGTAACTAGAAGACATTTATAACCTTAACCAAATTCTTCCTGGAAACTGCTTATTAAACATTGATAATGTCCCTGTAAGTGGTTTGGGTCATTTATTTTTTATCTAAGTTTTTCAGCTCATTTATATTTTTGAAATCTCCTACCTTAAAATATTGATTTAAGCGTATTATAGAATATTTAAAAAAGACTGAATTCCAGACTTTAATACGGTCATAATTCTTTTGAGCTTCAGATCACAACCAGATAATCAGATTTTTTTATGTAGAATTTCTTGATAAAACTTTATTATCTTTCAGTAACTGCTAACCACTCCCCCAGGGCCAGCAGAATGGCTCTAACACCATGATGCTCCCTCCCAAACATTTCAAGTTAGGATGTGACTTAGTTGCTGGTTGACAAAGTTTTGTTCTCTTTAAACAGAACGGTGTGTACTTACATGAAACGCTTTTAATCGAACATTTTTTCAGCACTATGGAAAATCATGCAAGTGGTCTTACAAACCATGAACAACAATTTGTTTAGTGTTGTGCCTATTCAACACTCATAGACACCCACCTTATGAAGGGCATGGTATAACTGCGCATCATTAGATGTCACTCTAAGGCGGATGTAGAAGAATAATATAGCAGAGTTTTGTGATTGCTTCCTGTATTTTAAAACTTGTGTGTGGCTGTGAGTTGTCATGCTGAAGGGGGATTTCAGCAAATTGCATGACCTCAAACTCTATTTAAATGCTTCTGCAACTTTTTAACATTTGGAATATGCAGATTATGAGTTAATGGTTTGACTACGGTGCATATTATTTTACCACACTCACCCACTGTAAACCCCAAAAAAGTTGGCCAGTACCTTTCCATCTGAAGGGGTAGCCATGCTTTCTCTTGAAACTGGACGAAACGAAATTCAATATCTCTATTTTCACCTCTTGTTCAAAAATATTGATCCATGTGTCATCAAGTTTTTATAGCAAAAAAAGCTTTTAATCTGAGCCTATTAACATTAAGTTAAATCTGAACACATCTTTCTCAGCATAGTTATGTGATTGATTGGAACGCAACGTGTACATACTTGCAATTCCTGAGGAACCGATAATGTTGTTCACGTTTTCCTTGTATACTTAGAGCTCAGATACAAACTTTCTGCTTTAGTCTATTGTTTTTCTTTGATAAGTACATCAGTATTTTTAAGCAATGCCATAATGACTGTAGTTGCTGGGCCACCTGGGTGAGGCACATCTAGAAACTCCTCCAGACCTTTGCCAGAATCAGAAACTTACAACTAATAGTGCTTTTATCAATTGCATTTGATGTCTGTATGTTTTTAAATGTCTGCTGCTGTTTGCTACCAAGTTCTTCTCTGCTACAAGTAGTTCATTCATTGCCCATTCTTTAAAATGCACAACAGCACATGATGCCATTTTGAGGTCCAGCTGTGCATAACTTGGGAAATGTATTGTTCCGAATAACATTTTCCTGTTTATTATGAAAGTACAGAAAGCACAGTTCAGTTTTGGAATATATATAATATTAATTTTATCCTATTTTAATTGAGAGTCGTGTGCAGAGTGGTGCCTCTGAGGCTAGGGATCTGCACTGACAATCGGTTTGAATTGCTGGTTCGAATCCCGTAAATGCCAAAAGAGACTTGTAATTGCTCCATCCTGGGTATGACGTTAATCTGCATCCAGCCCTGCATGTAGGCCCTCCAAACTTTAGGGGAAAACCTCAGGGTTGGTGGCAGAATTGGCACCATAAAAAGCCTCACACTGTTCCATACCACCTTAACTAGTGTGGTACTGAAGTGTCACTTGTTGCATGGCTGCACTTGGGTCCTTATCTGGGACCCTGAGTTGGTTTGTAATGTGGTAGGTGCAGCAATGTACTGTATAAATCAGTGTGGGCTCCTAACCTCTAATTGAGGGTCACTATGGACAAAGACAAGACTTTCCAATTAACCTATCATGCATGATTGTGGATGTTGAAGAAAATCAGAATACCCACGGAAAAACCTGTTCAAACATGGGGAGAATGTTAAAACTTCACACAGTCTGCTGGGACTTTAACCATCGCCTCATCATAAGCTAATGTAATCGAATGCTATGTTGTGATTCAAAGATCTGACTTAAAAATTTCAGAATGAAAATAATACATCAGTAATGCTATAACATGCATTTATTTTGATAAAAACAAGAAAGGACAATCTTAACAGTAAAGTAAATACAACTCAAATTAATACAATAAAGGAAAAAAATATTCCTGTGAATTTAAAATATCACAGGTATCTAAAGTATTGTATTGATCAAATAGTTTTTTTGGACCATATCTCTCAGTTTTACCTCCTCATTACAGCTCTTTTTGTATTTTGCTGTGGTTTAAATATAATAATATAACATTTAGGTGTAAAAATGGCAAAAAGTATTCCAAAACTTGATGCTAAAATTGCAAAAATCTCCACTGCTACTGTGTGCTTCCCTGGAGAGCTTATATAAGCTGGAATAAAAGTTATCCAAACTGTACAGAAAATCAACATACTGAAAGTGATAAATCTGGCTTCATTGAAATTGTCCGGCAAATTCCTTGCAAGAAATGCAATAACAAAGCATACTGCAGCCAATAGGCCAATATATCCCAGAATGAAGCTAAACCCAACTAGTGATCCAAGATCACACTCCAAAATAATTTTAGCAGCTTGGTATTTAGTGTTTTTAGCTGGGATAGGAGGAGCTGTGGATAGCCATACAATACATATCAGAGACTGAACAAAAGTAAAGAAAAAGACGGTGCTTCTTTGTTGGGCAATGCCAAACCATTTCATTGCATTACTACCAGGAAGTGAAGATTTAAATGCCATTATAACTACAATAGTTTTAACCAGAATGCAAGAAACACAGAGAACAAAGCTGATGCCAAACACAACATGTCTCAGCATACAGGTTAGTTTAGAAGGCTGTCCAACAAAGCATAAAGTACAAAGGAAGCACAGAGTTAAAGATGCAAGCAGAAGGAAGCTCAGTTCAGAATTGTTAGCTTTAACTACTGGTGTGCTCCTGAAGTGTATGAATAATCCCAATATAGCAACAGAAAAACAGGCTCCCATTATTGCTACAGTTGTTAATGTGATTCCCATAGGCTCTTCATATGAAAGAAATTCCATTTCCTTCAATAAACACTCATTTCTTCCATAATTAGACCAGAAGTCTTGTGCACATTTTACACATGTTGTTGCATCTGAAAAAAATATATATTATAGTTAAATCTGTTATTTTAGATGATATTTAAGATCCTTTTTAAAGTGCAAGCCATTGCTCATCTGCCAAAAACTAAATTAATACTGTTTTGCTCATATGTTATATAAAATACATTTATTAAAAAATAATAAAAGAAAAATCTCATATGAATTTCTATGGGGCAATATTATCCATTATTTAATTAGTAAACTAAAAACAAGATATAGTTGGAGAGAGATAAGTAGATTAGTAACTCTAGGAAGAAGTCTTCAGCATTCCCCCAGAACATTAGAGGAACACACATTGCCGGCCTTTACCTGTACACACTGGTGTTAAAAAAATTCATGCATTTGCCAGGGTAAACTTTAAATTACTTTTAGACTCCTATCCAGTTCTACTCTGATGTCACTTCTGCCTGGATCTGCTTGCCTTGTGAACAACAACCTGCACCAATTATTTTCATGAAGTGTTATATACCGTTTCCACACAAATCCACAAAGAAAATGATATTTCTGTTTAATTGTAAAAGGGTAATCTATAATAACTGATTAACAAGACAGTAAACTGTAAGGACAATTAGGAGATGTATAACTTGTGTCCCGAGTCTGTTCCCTTGATCTTCTCCCAGTGGGCTGTCTTGTACATCTCCTATAAGAGGTACCCAGGGGGAATGTAATTACTGTACACTTCCAAGTATATATAACTAAAAATTCTGCTCTTGTCTGTCGTACTACTGCTATTGAACCTGACTCTCAGGGCCAGTTTCTCTAGCGCCTTTCAACAGTGAGAAGAACATATGAAACACTCGCTGGCTTTCTCAAAATGAGTGACGCTCGCGAATGTACATGAGAAATAGTGTATCGTCTCATTGGCTCATGAGATGGTGAGAACTTTGAACAGCAGAAGTTTGCACAGCTCTCGTTTAAAATTGGTAGATGGAAAACTGTTAATTTAATATTCGCCATCTGCTTAAGACATCTAAATATTCCCTAGCAGAAACAAACACATTCCATAAATGTGAATGAAAGGCAATGAAGTCTTTGAAATGCATTTATGAAATAAGAATGAAATAAACAGTTAATAAACAATAAACTGTTAATAAACAGGATATTAACCTTTTGCTAAAAGGTAAACTAGACCGCATTGCATCCTGTCCTATTCTTTTTACAGTATTATGAGATACACTAATTATGAATGCTTCCTCAGTAAATTATTCAGTTACTAGTGTTGGCAGGGCTCTGTCAGCAATAGCACCATAGTGTAGAATCATGTTTTAAAGATAAACTGTTAAATGAATCAATTAATGCAGTATTTATAAATTTTTAAGTTTAATATTTCAATGTTTATTATGTTTGAAGGTTGCAGCTCAATTAATCTTAACTGGCCTTTTTTGTACTGTTATAGGCTGTGTGAGGGATGCAGGAAACTAGAGGAGATGAAAAATGAAAAAGAGCCTTTTTTGTGGTGTAAGACAAAAGTGTGGTTGCAATAATAAACTGCTCAAAAGACCTTCTGCTCATGTCTGTGCCTCTAACCTTTATCAAACATGAAAAATAAAAAAAAGCCTTTTTGTGCTATAATGGAAAAGTGTGACTGCAATAATAAACTGCTGAGAGGACCTTCTGCGCATGTCTGTGCCTCTAACTTGTATCAAACAAATTCAGCTTTTTACAGTACTGTATAACATGGCCCTCAATCAGGTTTTTGTGCATAGCAAAATAGTGCTATGTAAACACTTTAAATGTGAATATGGGTCCATGGATTAACCATTAAATGGTTACTTTAACACTGCAAGAGACTATTGAATACTGGCAGTTTTACTTTGACAAATTAGTAGTTTTTCAAATATAGTATGATTAGTCTGATTGGCAACATTTGAACTGGAATTAAATCCTTTACTGTTCCGTTAACTGCTCTACCTTATACTATTATAGTATAACATTATAGGAAATAATTACAGAATTAATTGTTTCTGTATTTTTAGCTAAATTTTGGAAGAGAACGATTATTAGAAAATATCTTAAATATGGTGTTTTCTGTCTTTAGTAATATTCAGTCAGTGTTGTATTAGAGAAATACATTTTGATCTTTTTTCTCTTACTGTTACATATTACATACTCTTACATATATGCAGTTATACACTATGAATTCAGTCAAAATAATGAGTTTACTATTGTGCTTTCTTTGAAGTGTTATATTTATATTCGGTCATTTGCCCGTAGCACTCACCTACTTGACTGCTGACCTCTCCATCTGAGCAAGCAATGCAATCAAAACAGCAAATTGGTTCTCCTTTTCGTGGCGCTTTTCTTGTGCCAGGCAAACAGCTGCTACTGCAGACTGAGACTGGAGCCTAAATGGAACCGAAGCTTTGTTATTAGCAATATGGTACCTTCATAAATACAGGATAATAAAAAATGAAAGATGACATGACCATTTTTGCTTTTACAGTAAAAGCAACATCAAGTTATTTTAGTAGGATGAAGATTGTATATTTAAACTGTTATTTGATAGATTAAAATCTATCAGTGAGGAAACCTTAAATTCCTCTAAACATTTTTAAATATGTTAATATTTCTTTTATTGTTTGAAACTTTATATAAATTGCAAAATTATCTGATTTTGGAAAAAAAAAAACAGCAGACCACCAAATATCTAATAAATTCCTTTATCATTAAAATAAATAAATAACTACAAATAAAAGCACAGCTAGAACAACTTTATAATACTAAATAAACAGATTGGGTATATTAACTGTAGTATATTGTGGGACATCTAGCCTGCTTCTCTTCATCTACACCTTTAAAATTTCTTCATCATTAGTGTTATGTGGCCTGCTTTTCCATCCACTGTAAAGTTAAAGAGTCCTACAAAAGTCAATGCAGTACTTTAAAGCTTCCACTTCTTCTGGAGAAGCCTCTTCTAAGATATGGATTAACAACTCTACAGTGCTCTCTTGCAACCCATAGCAATAGTGTACTTATGAGCTCTGGCACCAGATTAAAAGCAGAGATACATTAAAAAAACTGTTCTTAACATTCATCCATTTTCCAACCTGTTGAATCTGAAAACACAGGGGTCTGCGGGAGCCAATCCCATGGCACAAGGCAGGAACCAATCCTGGGCAGGGTGCCAACCCACCACAGGACACACACAAACACCAAGCACACACTAGGGCCAATTTAGAATCACCAATCCACCTAACCGGCATGTCTTTGGACTGTGGGAGGAAACCGGAGCGCCCGGAGGAAACCCACACAGACATGGGGAGAACATGCAAACTCCACACAGGGAGGAACCGGGAAGCAAACCCGGGTCTCCTAACTGCAAGGCAGCAGCGCTACCACTGTGCCACCCTGTTCTTAACATGTCTGCTCTTTAT
Source organism: Polypterus senegalus (assembly GCF_016835505.1). NCBI lineage: Eukaryota > Metazoa > Chordata > Cladistia > Polypteriformes > Polypteridae > Polypterus > Polypterus senegalus. Next base: position 124,444,665 of record NC_053154.1, on the reverse strand, counting down.
TGTAGACAGAGGGCTGAAACAGTTTGTCATATCTTGACCTGGAGTGAGCACCCTCTCAAATACCTGTTACACTGTGTAGTGATCTTTGTACCAAGTGTAAATTATAAAAAAAAAACTGATCTGCGTTAGCAGCCAACCTCATGCCACTCACACGGGTTCAACCCACCCTGACTGATCTCTCTTGCTCTCTCTCTCTCTTTTTTTGTCTCTCTTACAGACAGACAGATAGATAGATAGATAGATAGATAGATAGATAGATAGATAGATAGATAGATAGATAGATAGATAGATAGATAGATAGATAGATAGATTAAATCAACATACCTTTCCATTTTCAAAGTTCCAAAAGATTTTATCTTCCTTAAGTGATATTTTCTGTTCAGCAGGTTTTGATTCATCATAGACACCAATGGTATTAATTGCCACTGTTCCTTGGTCAGTCATTTGCCAGTTTACAATGTCATAAATTGCAATAGCATCTCCATTTTCATCAAATGCCACCCTTTCTCCCAGGTGGTTTGTGAAGTTTACTTTTTTCAAATAATGCAGAAGCTTTAACAAACAGATTATGAATGCAGTTCTTATTATAAAGTATTTTCTAGACTTAATGACTCAATAATGAGGATAAAATTAAACCAGAACAAGTTAATACTAATATGTTATATATAAACTTTATGTTTAAGCATTAAATTAAAAACATTACCTGCCCTGGCTGTGCACTTTTGATATCTGCACAAGAACGGTTTTGAAAGGGGCCATTTCCATTTTCACAATTCATTAAGTTGTGTAGGGCTTGTGCAATGGCATACACAGCTTTATAAACATTATAGGAAGACCGCAGTTCGGAAACATCACCATAGGCAGATTTAACACTGTTCATGTCTTCTGTTCCAGTACAAATTTTGCTGCTTAACAGTATGGATTCATTCTGTTCTCTTATACTTTGGGGAAATTTGCATTTAAATAATTCTTCCCAAAACTGGATGACCAATCTATTATTAGAATTAAAATCAGGATGTGAATTAAGCAAAAAGTTTTCCAGCTTTGGTATCTCACCTCTGCGAACAGCAATGCCTATTGTTCCACCAAAGGAGGCAAAGTTCTCTTTACTTGCTAATAAAGACGATGTACTCCAAGCTTCACTTGCAATCCACTGCCTGCCAGTAATATTCTGGTAAATGACTTCTGTAACCAAAGCATTTAATTCAATTTCACCTGAAAAGGCAACAATAACTTTTGCAGTAGACAGTTTGATGGTATTCACTATTTGAAGAATTTTTACTTTTCTGTACACAGTTGGAATAGTTTCTATAAAGGCTATGCAGCCAAACTGGTTGACTTCTTCCATGAAGATCTTAATTGCATTTTGTCCATAATCATCATCACTTGCTATGGCGCCTATCCATATCCATCTGTATTGCTTAATAATTTGAATTATGGCTTTAACTTGAAATGCATCACTTGGAATTGTCCTGAAAAATGAGGGAAACTCCTGTTTATTGCTTAAGCAGGAGCATGTGGCATAATGGCTGACCTAAAAATAAAGGGAAAAATATCATTATCCATCAATTTTTAAATATACATGCCCATTTAAGACTCAAGATCAAGTATGGACTGGAAAAAAATGTATGCAGAAAGTCTTTAACTAAACATAATGTGTAACTGAAACATAAGTAAAAAATGGAAACACTCTTTTGATGTAAGTAGTGCGATGTAATTGTTAATACTTTTCTATCATTTTGGGTACTTTAAAATACAGTAATAGTGTTATACTAACTTTGCCATAATTTTTTTGATTTTGTGTGCTTATAAGAAAGCTATATATAAAATTGTAGACAATATACTGACATATTCAACAACTGTTGTTAGATATTACTACTATTAACTAATTCTCTGTTTAGAGGAAAGAAATAAATAAAAAGTGATCTAAAAGCATTGATTGAAAAGTAAATGAGAAATATCAAAGTCAGTAAAAATCAGTTCTGAAAACATTTTTGAATAAAGAAAATTAAAGTTAATCAGTTTGAAAAATGAAGATATGCAATAGAATAACAGATTAACTATATCCAGTGGAAATTATCACAGAATTATAAAAGCTAAAAAAGTAAAAAGAAATCTACCATAGGTACACGAAAAAGACTCAAAATCCTTGACATAGCAATAGAATGGGATGATAGAGGATCTCCTAGAACTGCAAGAACAGGAGGAGACTTGCTGCAGTCTTCAGGAGTCATGTTTGCTTCAAGCCCCGTTAAAAGAGAAATGGCTGCTCTCAGAGCGATTGGAAGGGTTACGCAATTGTCATACATTCTATATCCCAGAGTTATGTTTGGCAGAAGAGTCTGGTCCTTGTTAATTTCCTCAATAGCAAAGATCATGGTTTGAATCCGCTGAAATTCTGAAATTTCAAAACTGTCAAAAGACAAATATAGTACATTACAGAAATGATTAATCTGTTTACAGTATTCAGAGGATTACCTCATAGAGTACCATTAAAATAAATATAGCATTTTGCTACTGCCATTTGATACAGGTTTTTGATTATTTTCTAATATCTTAAATGTACTCTAAATAAAATTCAACTATGATTATTGAAATGAGTCTTTCTTTGTCTTACCCATTGCAGTGCCACTGCTGAGGCTTAAATCTGAATGACAAATCTGGAATTACAGTTTTAAAGCTTAATACAAAAATACCTCCTAAAATAATATCTCCATACTTATACAATCCATTTAAATCAAACTGATCTAAAAGTTTGCATGTGTGTTGTACTTCTCCAAGAGCATTCAGAATTAAATAAAAAATAACACATGTACAAACAAAGAATTTCATCCTTGCAGATTGGCAAATGCAAATATGGTTTATGAAGCAATCTTTCTTATATATACTTTACTGGTAGTCTCCTGAGGGAAGTGTTCAAATCAGAGGTCTCAGAAGTGATAAGTCCCATAAAGACAAAATGAAAAATTCCACAATTTGAAAGAAAGAAAGCATTAGAAAAAAATCACTTTAAATTATGTCATTTTTATTGAATGGGAAATGATAGATAGATAGATAGATAGATAGATAGATAGATAGATAGATAGATAGATAGATAGATAGATAGATAGATAGATAGATAGATACTTTATTAATCCCAAGGGGGAATTCACATATACATATCAACATATACATATGCATATCAACACTTTATTTTTGAAATAGTGATAAACGAGAATCATCGTGGATTACAGAGGAGCATGCCAGCTTTAATAAGGCGCTGTAAAAAGATGTAAGCCTTACAGTTACTCCCAGCTGGCAACTTTCAGTTTGTCAAATACCATTTACCATTCTCCATTTGCCATTCTAAATTCTCAGTCACACATTGTCAGTGTTCTCATTCACATATTGTTTAGCTATTATTCAGATTAGCAATTTGACCTGTTATAATTTCTCCGGAAGTTGTAATACATAAAATGTAGTCATTGAGCCAGACTGTAATCTATTGCTGCCTTTATTCACTACAGAACCTTCAGGTCCACACTCTCTTCTTTTTCAGTTAAGACCTTAGTTGGCCACAGGATACCAAGGAATCCTTATGTGGTTATTTACCTAGTAGATCTGACCAAATTTATGTCCACATGCCCAAATATAATTCCTTGACCCAAAACACCAAACTCTTCCAGAGGGTTTTATTAAATGCCTTGTATGCATTTAGTCTACAGCCATATTTGTGAACAGCACCGATGATCTACTCATACTGTATGTTCCTCTAATGCTGCTTTTCCAGAAATTAGAGTACAGCTAGCCCAGTTTTAGGGTTTTCCATTTACAAGCAAAAAATTTTAAAAAAGGCATTGTCTTCCAGCTTCTTTGATATTCGTCTCAACACAAAGCAACATGTTCGATTGAGCTGAACATTGTCATCTTAAAGTTTAGGAACAAAGGGTGCTGTAAAATTTCACATGTTGTACCAAATAGGGAAATAGAGAATACAATACAGAGAAATAGGGAATAAAAAACAAAGTAGTAGTAAAAGATTAGCAACTCACAAATCATGCTGTCAGAGCAGAGAGATGTTGCACTAGGGTTAGTAATCTGCCTATTTATGTTGATGCTCACATTTAATTATTGAATATGTGCACAAAATCTAGATTTTTGACAGAATATTCATACATTAAACAAGTTTAAAAAAAAAAACAACATAAAATATTATATTTCTTAACTGCACTACTATGCCTGGGGCGAGTTTATCCCTGACTGGAGGCTTGGCAATTTGTTCACCTCAAATATAGTTTATTATGCAACAAAATACTCTCATTAACCTCTCAGTCTCACTCTCTATTTATATTTCTGCAAGTAGACTTTTCCTCAGCTCATGTCACAACTCTGAACAGAGCACGTATGTGGCAGTAACCGACCTTTAAACCACACCTAGGAGACTTAGAAAGCAATCCCAAGAATCATTCCTGGCCTCAAGAATAACCATGAGGCTACTTTGACCATACCACCTGACCTCCTCAAGCATCTCTTCCTGCACTTCATTCTTTATGGCTGCTAGACTTACTGCTCTCTGTAACATGCAAGGTTCTTCTTCATTTAGGCAAAAACATTTGAAGAGTTTAGAGGGTTTCGTCTGGACTTCAGCAAAGTCCTCCATGTACCTCTCTCTTAATATAACACCTAAACAGAAATTACTTCCTGAACATCATTTTCTCACTGAGGGTAAAGTGTAAATATCTTACATTATGTTTTGGAGATATTTTGTGTGAGTTTAGCCAGTATAGCCTCAGCAACAGAAATCAGTAAAAAGTGTAGGACATTGGTTAAATTGTTTTTTGCAAACTTTGTTTAAAAAAAAAAAACAAACTTACAATATTCCATGAATATGTTTATTATTCCTTTGTTCTCCCCAACTGTATTTCCTGCTGCATCATTAATCTTTATTATTACAATGAGAACTTCCTGTCTATGTATTTGTTGATCTTAGATTAGATTAGATTATTCATTTATAAAAGCACATTTAAAAGAACAGAGGTTGCGCCAAAGTGCTGTAAAAAGAACCATTAAAATAAATACAATGCAAACAATCATAGGGCAGCACGGAGGCGCAGTGTTAACGCTTTTGCCTTGCAGTTAGGAGTCCCGGGTTCGCTTCCCGGGTCCTCCCTGCGTGGAGTTTGCATGTTCTCCCCGTGTCTGTGTGGGTTTCCTCTGGGCGCTCCGGTTTCCTCCCACAGTCCAGAGACATGCCGGTTAGGTGTTAGGCCCTAGTGTGTGCTTGGTGTGTTTGTGTGTATCCTGTGATGGGTTGGCACCCTGCCCAGGATTGGTTCCCACCTTGTGCCCTGTGTTGGCTGGGATTGGCTCCAGCAGACTCCCGTGACCCTGTGTTTGGATTCAGCGGGTTGGAAAATGGATGGATGGACAATCATACAGAAGCAGATTAATAAAACAACCAATTATAACATCCACTACAATCCCATTATATATAGTGAAATGCAGAAGAAAACAAGTAGGTCTTAAGACAGCTTTAAAAACCTCGATAGAGGATGAAGACTTGATGTAAAAAGGCAAGTCATTCCAAAGCCTTGGAGCAATAACTGAGAAAGCTCCCCTAGACTTCAGCTGAGATCTTGAAACTACAAGGAATAGTTGTCTAGATCACCTCAGTGGCCTTGGTGCCACATAGGGGTGAAGGAGGTCATAGATATATTTTGGAGTGAGACCATGCAAGGCTTTAAAAACAAACAAGATTTTAATATCAAAGCAACACCTCACCGGTAGCCAGTGGAGAGAGGCTAAAATGGGGGAGATATGATCATTTTTTCGACCCAATTAAGAATCTAGGTGCAGTGTTTTGAACCAGCTGAAGGTGTGGCAGAGCAGATTTTGGCAGCCCCACATATAAGGAATTACAATAATCTAGGCGAGATGTAATAAAGGCATGAATGACTGTTTCCCAGTCCTTCTGTGAAAGAAAGGATTTTAGTTTAGAAATTTGCCTCAGTTGGTGAAAAATTGGACTTTAGTTAGTGACAACTCGAAGATGATACCTAGGTTTCTGACAACATTAGGAATCATTGTTGAAGAGGAACCTAACTGAGTGCTAATTTCAACTGCATATGCGGTAGGCCTTAAAATAATGACCTCTGTTTTATTTTCGTTTAATTGTAAGAAAGATTGTGCCATCCAATATTTAATATCCTCAAAGCATTTCAACAGCTTTTTTAGAGATGAAGTGATGTCAGGACTAACTTTAAGGTACAGCTGCATATGATCAGTATAACAATGACACTCAACATCATGTTTGTAAAAGATGGCCCTCAAGGGGAGCAGATAAAAGGAAAATAGAAGGGGAGCCAGGACAGAACCTTGAGGGATGCCTTGTGTGAGAAGAGCTGGCTGAGAGAAATTCCCATCTATGTTAACAGACATAGATCTACCTTTAAGGTAGGACTCAAACTATTTCAATGCACAGCCTTGAATGCCTACTTCATCTTCAAGCTGTTTTAACAGAACTCCATGGTCCACTGTGTCAAATGCTGCAATCAGATCCAGTAAGACTATGATTGCAGAAGAGAAGGTTAATAGAATATCATTTGTCACCTTCAGCAAAGTTGATTCAGTACTATGATGTTTTTTTAAAACCTGACTGAAATACATCATATACATTGTTATCCACAAGATATGAAAGTAACTGCAAAGAAACCACGAGCACAGGCTCGCGTGCTGAAGAGAGAGAGAGAAAGAGCGCGCAGGCTCCCCTGCAGCTGAGCGGGGAGCCTGGGTGTTTGTCTCAGTGTTATTCAGTGTTTTTAAATTTAGTTTAGTATTACACTGTGCATTCTATGGTATAATTAACTATTTTTGTGCTTAAAAATCTCTAAAGAAAATATATTTCAATGCAGTTTGTACGGTCTGGAACTTATTTACATACAATCCTATGGGGGAAATTACTTCGGGTCACGACCAAATTGGGTTACGACCAGAGTTTTGGAACAAATTATGGTCGTGAACTGAGGTTCCACTGTATTGGCTTGAGAATGATAGAAGGAAAACTTGTAGTCAAAAAAATGTATTCTATGATCTGTGTAGAAATCCTAAGACAGCATTTTCTTAAATGACTGTCTGTGACTGATTACATATTGTTATTGTCATGAATGTCCAATTACTAGTGCTTCTTACTCTTGAACAATACTTGCACTGTAGAATTTAAAAGAATAATTACTTTTGTTAGAGGTTCATTTGTGGTATGATTCATTTCCTGACAGTATTCCACTACTACCATCTGTCCATCAATCCAATACCAAATTTTCTTAATCCAGTTCAGGTTTTGACTTTAACAGGAAGGAGTAATTAAGAAAGGCCTTTTAAAGATAGCTTTAGGCAAGCAGAAAGTTGGAAAGCTACATTGAAGCAAAAGGACAGCGATCTATCAAAGGGTGAGTACATTCACTTTTTGGCAATTTAAAATATCAAATCATCTGGAGTGCATTTCCTGAAAACAATGAATCTCACACATTAATGAGCAACTTTGTTACACATGTACATAACGATTAAGCTATGTCTTCTTGCATTTCCCTAAATATTACTTAATCTATCTCTTCATGAGTGACTGTAAAGTAGTACTTTATGAAATCCTCAGATAATGCTGTGTACAAAAAAACATCTCAGATCAATTGAAAAATGATTGACATGATGTTTCTGGTACTTCAGTGGGATGAAATAAAGTTGCAAAAACTAATATGAAGTAAGCATGACATCATAGTTTAATAAATAAGACAATATAAATAGGAAGAATGTTTGACACCTGTTGTTCTAAGATGAACATATCTATACTAATAAAAGGCAAAGCCCTCACTGACTGACTGGCTGACTCACTCACTCACTCACTCACTGACTCATCACTAATTCTCCAAGTTCCCGTATGGGTAGAAGGCTGAGATTTGGCAGGCGCATTCCTTACAGCTTACTTACAAAAGTTGGGCAGGTTTCATTTCGAAATTCTACGCGTAATGGTCATAACTGGAAGCTATTTTTCTCCATATAATTTAATGGAGTTGAGCTGGATGGCCGTAGGGGGCGGAGTTTCGTGTGACATCATCTTGCCTCCTACATAAGTACGTAGAGAACAAGGAAGACCTCCAAACAGCGCTGAACTAAAAGAGCCATTTCGCAATTGAGAAGGCAGAAAAAGATTATGAAGCAAGTGATGCATACAAGCGTATTCATAAATACAAGCATATTCATAAGTACAGCTACTGCGGAAACAAAGCACGGCGTGAACCGTAAGTTTATATTAAGTTTATAGACACACTCCCGCTGCCGTTTGTCATGACGGTATTTGCGAGATACAAGTTTACTGAGAAGCCACGAGGTATAAACGAGACTTTGGATCACTTTGTAACGGAGTTAAAATTGCTGTAGCAAGAACCTGAACAAAACGTTAATGTTTTACTTTTAATAACTTATAGACTACATTTTATTTTTTTCCCTTGCACTCAGTGAGCGAGGCCAATGCATATTCATAAGTGCAGCTACTGCGGAAACAAAGCACGGCATGAACCGTAAGTTTACATTAAGTTTATAGATACACTCCCGCTGCCGTTTGTCATGCCTACGACGAATGACGGTATTCGCGACATACAAGTTTACTGAGAAGACACGAGGTATAAACGAAACTTTGGATCACTTTGTAACAGAGTTAAATTTGCTGTAGCAAGAAACTGAACAAAACGTTAATGTTTTACTTTTAATAACTTATAGACTACATTTTATTTTTTTCCCTTGCACTCAGTGAGCGAGGCCAATGCATATTCATAAGTGCAGCTACTGCGGAAACAAAGCACGGCGTGAACCGTAAGTTTACATTAAGTTTATAGACACACTCCCGCTGCCGTTTGTCATGCCTACGACGAATGACGGTATTCGCGACATACAAGTTTACTGAGAAGACACGAGGTATAAACGAGACTTTTGATCACTTTGTAACGGAGTTAAAATTGCTGTAGCAAGAAACTTTTAAGTGCCGGGTCTTAGCTAACATTAAATAAACACATCCTCCAAATACGAACCTGATTGCAAGAAATAATGATGATCAAATCCTTGATGACAGCAACACTCACAAAACAATTACTGTACAGTATATTGACAATCATGTTACGTTATTTTTAAAATGTTCCCTTTTCTTAGCACAAGCACAGCTGAGAAGCTTCGATGCATGTACTCCATAATGCGTTAAAAAAAATAACGCATTTAATCACACTTTCAATTCAAGCAAGGGGAACTTTTGTCAATGCATGATTTCCTGGTACATCGACAGTCCCGCCGCTCCCTATACGCAGAGTACGCAGTCTGCGTAGGTAACCAACTTCTAGGGGGGCACCATCCCAGCTGCTCAAAAAAAATCGTTTTTATATATTATAATAATAAATAAATATTAATAATATACATATGCAAATAAAAATATAAACGTATATATTGCATTTTACGGTGAACGCAGAGTAGGCTAAGCACACGTGATGACACGCGCCCTAACCTCTGTTACGGCTGCCTATTTGGCCAAAAATGATAATAATTGAACAATATGCCTGCTCATGGAAAGAGACATCAACAGTCCGGCGCTGAGAAACAAAAGAAAAAAAAAAGCCCAAGATGAAGCCCGTGCATGTAACCAAATCTCTGGATTGCTAAGCGCATAGCAGTGACGCTCCCTGTACCTGTTGCCTCTGCTGAGCGAAGTTTTTCTAAAATGAAGCTCATCAAAATGTACTTGCGCTCATGTATGGCACAAGAGCGCATGAGCGGTCTGGCAATTGTCAGCATCAACTCTGAATTAGCAAAGGCTTTATCATATGAAGAGCTCATTTACGACTTTGCCTCAAGAAAAAGCAGAAGTGTGCCTTTGTAAATTTTGAACTTTGGAAAGCTCCAGCAGATGACAGTGTTGATTTTATTTCAGTTTATTATTGTTTATTTTATTTATTATAAATGTTTTAGTTAAAGTGTAATTTTAGTTTGTATTTTTTGCTGTAGAGCTACAATTGTAATTTATAAATTATACAATTTATTTTATTTGAGTATTTACTTTTATTTGAGTAAAATTATATATATATATATATATATATATATATATATATATATATATATATATATATAGTATAAAGTAAAAGTAAATTTCTGCTTAGGGCACCCATTTGGTCAGCAGCGGCCCTGTACATCAATTACATTGATGCACGCATCAGAGCTAAAAAAATGTTACAGTCGGAATAAAGTGCGTTCCTAAGACTGATCGGGGGAAAATTTCATTTCAAAAGACTACCCGATGGAAGCCTTGATAAAAGCATGGTTTTCTGCACACTGAAAAGCAAGCAAAATTAGATGCATTACAGAAAGCAGACTTTGTGGCTCTTACTGGGGATCATTGGACTTCCGTGACCGTTAGTAATTCTAATTACATCTAATTACAAAATGTTTAATGATCACACTGTTTTAGCCTAATGTACAAAATAATTTTGGCTAAGGTTACTCAGAGTTTAAAGATGAAGCTGGTCAAATTACCTTTTATGTTTCTGCCTTATTTTTTTAAGAAGAAAAACTGCACTTTATGTTGAAATTTTGGTTATTATTATTTAAAGACAATACCATTCTGAAAATGTACTTAAAGTACTTAAAATACCACTTTATTTTTAAGTCTGCCCAATTTTAGCCAGGGATGATATTTTTGTTTCTGTTTTGAATTGAAATGCAGTTTAAAAGCATTTTTTTTCAGAAATTAAAAGAGCTTGAGTTTACAACATTCATGTCCATGTCTATTATTTGATTCTGTTGCCCACTAAAACCCTTTTAAATTAAAAAAAAACATTTGCGATTTGGGGCAAATTTTCATGTGTGATTATATACGATTAATCAAGATTAATTATTACACAGCTTCTAATTAATTAGATTAATTTTTTTAATCTAGTCCCACCCCTAATATATATATGTAGATTTGTATATATATGTGTATATACAGTATATATGTACGGTATATGTATATATATGTGTGTGTGTATATGTGTGTGTGTATATATATATGTGTATATATATGTATATATATATATGTAAATGTATATATGTATATGTTGTGGCAGTAGGGGGCGCTAGTGCTCCCTTGAACCCTCAGGTACAACTCCAGACACGGGATAAAAGTCCAGGACTCTATATTATTTTTCACAGTGCACCAAGCACCTTCCACACTACTCATAAACTCACAATAAATCACCATAAACTCTCCTCCTCGCCCAGACACTTGCTCCTCTACCTCCCAGCTCAGCTCAGTTATAGCCCCTGACCCGGAGGTGTTCCTGTCCCAACAGTCCACAGTTCCTTATTACTTCCGGGTCAGGGCAATCAGGCCATGAGAATCCGGCGGTCCTCCACAATGTATATATATATATATATATGTATGTATGTGTATATATATATATATATATATATATATATATATATATATATCTATATGTGTATATATGTATATATATATATATGTCTATATTTGTATATGTGTTGTCACGCATGCACGAGTAGGAGGCAGCGGATGGACCTTAAACCACATCGAAAGGCGTTAAGCGGCAGGGAGTGGCGGGTACTAACCTTTCTCCTTTGTTTTCCAGAACTAAAGACACTCCGCCATAAGGAACTTTCCTGCTGTACGTCCACTTCCGCCCTTCCACCACCATCTTCCCTGACGTCAGCAGTCCCATCATCCCTCACGCCTCCTTCCCAGCATTCCTCCACTTCCGGCTCCTCCTTTATAAAATGGCCGCCGACGCCTAGTATGGCGTTGTGCAGATGAACGTGTTTTTGTTTTCACAGTTTGACCTGAATTACTTTTGAATTGTCGACAATATACGGGGCCGGAAAACCCCAAACCTTTTTGCTGCCTAGTATTGAGTCTTTTACAGTGTATATATATATGTATATATGTATGTATATATATATATATGATGTGTATATATATGTTTATATGTGCGTATGTGTGTATATATATATACCTGTATATATATATATATGCCAGCAACACTCATGTCAATCATGTTACGTTATTATTAAAATGTTTCCTTTTCTTTTTCATTACTTCTTTAACACACTACTTCTCCGCTGTGAAGCGCGCGTATTTTGCTAGTATATGAATAGATATACAAGTGGAACCTCGGTTTGCGAGCATAATTCGTTCTGGAAACGTGCTCGCAATCCAAAGCACTCGTATATCAAATCAAATTTCCCTATAAGAAATAATGGAAACTCAGATGATTTGTTCCACAACCCAAAACTATTCATATAAAAATGATTAATAAAAAATATAAAGTAAAATACATAATACAAATTAACCTGCACTTAAAAAGAATCATGGCTGGTGTGAGTTTCTAAACTCATGTGGGATTCCACCCAGCGGGACAACACACGGAAGAGCGTCCCTAAGCAATCGCAGTCTCCCAGCGCTTTAGTAGTTCGCCGTATAAGCGCATCCAAAAAGATCGCAGACATGCTATAAGCGCCTGTCGTCAATGGGTCATACAAGGAACATTATAAAGATCCCGCTACAATAAATAACAGCGCTGTTGCTGTTTCAAGCTGAATAAAGCTGGTGTTAAAGTACTGAGACTCAGCTTCGTGTTTTGGGGAGCAAGATGGGGACTCACACTTCACAGCGCAAACACACACAGTCACAATGCTGTAGTAAACAGTATATGCTCGTATGGATGTTGACTATATGAGTGAGGCACACAGACTCAGACGGAGAATAGGAGACGATTGCCAGAGAGAGAGAGAGAGAGAGAGAGAGACGGGCGAGCGAGATAAGGAGAGAGAGAGAGAGACGTGCTGGGCGAGTGAGATAAGGAGAGAGAGAGAGAGACGGGCTGGGTGAGCGAGATAAGGAGAAAGAGAGAGAGAGAGACGCGCTGGGCGAGCGAGATAAGGAGAGAGAGAGTCGGGCTGGGTGAGCGAGATAGGGAGAGAGAGAGAAGAACCATCAGCTCAGTTGTAATCACATGACGCTCAGCAGACAAATTGTATCCATACTACTCGTATTGCAAGACATCGCTCGTTTATCAAGTCAAAATTTATTAAACATTTTTCCTCGTCTTGCAAAACACTTGTAAACCAAGTTACTCGTAAACCGAGGTTCCACTGTATATATATATATATATATATATATATATATATATATATATAATTTTGTATAATTAAATAAAAATAGTAGTGATTATGTCCTGCCAAGCCTGGCTTACAATCTCTACACACAGATCAGAAATGTTGATGTTTCCAACCTCTAGCCCATCTTCTTTTATGCCATTTATCTTCTGACACACTGCTGTACTGGCTAGAAGACCGCAAAATTGGTAGTTCCAGGCTGCTACAAAATCAATAAAAGGCACATGTATATTCAAGGCTGAGAATCTTTACATCAAGTGTAAGTGAACTCAAAGAGGCTAGGAATATGAATGGGTGTAAGTTACAACCCATTGTTTTAATTTAGGGGTTTGGTGCTTTCTGGTGGTTGTAGACAAAGACAGAAAACACAACGGGTATTCTTCTGAATAATTTTTCTTCATTGCAGACATACTATTCTTCCCCAAATATACTAACCCCCAATATTTGTTTTCCCTTCTAATTTCCAATTTGTGTCCCACCTTTTTGTTTCTTCCCTCTCCTCTGCATAGCCAATTATAATGCAGAAATTGCTTTTTGTCAAAGTAAAGCTAGCTACAATTTTATAATACAGCTTCAAGATTTTAAATATATTATACATTTCTAAATACTTAATTAATAATAATCACAATCATTTAAATGAACTTAACAGTTTCTAGAGTATGATTCTACAAGTGCATTACTGCATTTCATCATGGAAATGACATATATCATATACTTAAGTATGAATCTTAGTATTTAAAACTTTCAGGGAATTGTCATGAAGTGCATTTAAGGTGCTTTGCCAGACAAACACTGTCTATGGGTATTGTTGATATGAGATTTAGCTGCTTTAACAAGCACATACCAATTGACTAGTGAGTCAGGGATCACATAGTTTACAAAGGATTTACTTTTGTACTTTATTAATGATAGGTTTTGAGAAACACTTGTGAAATAACAATGCTAAGGTGGAGTTTATGATCTTCTCAGTGTTAAGATGATTTTAGACATGGCACGCCTAATTTCAAGTCTTTGGAATACCATACCACACCACACCATTTTCCCAACCCACTGAATCCTAACACAGGGTCATGAGAGGTCTACTGGAGCCAATCTAAGCCAACACAGGGCACACGGCAGGAACAAACCCTGGGCTGGGCACCAGCCCACCGCAGGGTACACACACACCAAGCACACACTAGGGACAATTTACAACCGCTAATACACCTAAGATGCATGTCTTTGGACTGTTGGAGGAAATCGGAGCACCCGGGGGAAACCCACGCAGGGAGGACCTGGGAAACAAACCCAGTTCTCCTTACTGCGAGGCAGTAGCGCTACCACTATGCCACTGTGCCATCCATCTTTGGAATATGGAATGTAAATTTAGTTTTATCTAAAAACAAGCAAACTAAACACCCTTCACAGCAATCATTAAACAAGCTAAACTGCCATAAGCTCTTTAACCACAAAAATTTTTTACTACTACCTTTTAAACATTCTCTTTTCCACTTTACCTCCTTTTCTCCTGTTTATGGGGGAAGGGGTAATTCAATATGGTTGTTGCATGATGTTGATGCACCGAACTGTAATACACGTATAGCGTTAATATATTACAATTAATAAAAAAGCCATCAGTTAATTTAATCATATCTTTGAAATCTGAAAGAAACTGCAGTTCATACTTTAAAGAAAGAAAAAATCTAACACAAAGCTCACATGCCATCCAACCGCTATTTCTGTACAGTGGATTATTATTAATATTATGTATTTATTTATTTTTTCTTCAGCTTTACTGTGGTGCCCTAGTCAATGTGTAATGTGGACTTTGCATATTCTTCAACACATACATGTGGGTTTTCCCTAAGTACCCTATCCCAACCACATTTGAAATGTGTACTTATTAGGTTTTTTGGTGTCTTGGCGATAAGGCTAGTTATATTGACTTTGTAATTGTGTGTAAGTCAGTTCTGTGATCATCTGCATCAGAGGACAGGTAGATGGACATTATTGACATTAAGAAGTCTCTGTCAACCTCACGAGCGTTGCAACCAAGTCCCAGCCTCACTAGGTCACATGTTCTGGGCCTGCTCCAAATTAACATTATTCTGGACAAAAATTTTAATTACCTCTCAGACAGCCTTGGACTCCCAATCCCTCCTAACCCATTAACAGCTGTGTTTGGGGTTCTTCCAGAGGGTCTTAAAGTGGAGAAAGACAAACAAATTGTGATTGCATTCACTACACTGTTGGCACGCAGACTTATTCTGATAAACTGGAAGAACCCAAACTCTCCTCTTTAAGTCAGTGGGAAACTGATGTGTTATATTATTTAAAATTGGAAAAAATCAAATACTCAGTTAGAGGATCTGTGCAGACTTTTTCAAAACATGGCAGGATCTAATCAGTAATATTTTGAAATGATTTTATAAAGCACAGAGAATTTGTTGATTTAGGTATTTTTAAAAGCCTTAAATTTTACACCGTTTGGCTTGCTCTCTCTCTCAAGGGTGGGGATCGATCTGCTCTTAGCATAATTTTTTTTTGTAAAAACTTGATTGCTATGTATTGATTGTAATAAAATTAATAAATAAATAAATAAAAAAATAAAAAAAAAGAAGTCTCTGTTTTCCCAAGAAAAAAATAACTCATGTCAATTCATTTGAAATAATTGTTTAAAACAAATTTTTTTATTTAAATAGTAGTAAACCCTTTTTCATCCTAATTACATTATAATGATGTTCACTTTTGGAAAGTTGATTTTTATAAGCTGCTAAAACTATACTGGAAAATGTTATCTTTTCATGAGGGCTTTTTTGGTATTCTTCTCAGGCTTAAATATAATAATGTAAAATTTTGGAGCAAATATTGCAATAAGAAGGCCAAAACTAGATGCTAAGATGGCAAACACTTCTACAGCCACTGTGTGTTTTCCAGGAGAGCTGACATAGGCAGGGACAAAAGTTATCCAAACTGCACAGAAGATGAGCATGCTGAATGTGATGAATTTGGCTTCATTAAATGTGTCTGGCAGTTTTCTAGCAAGAAAAGCCAACACAAAGCAAATGGAAGCCAATAGTCCAATATAACCAAGAAGAGAGCTAAATCCAATTACTGATCCAACGTCACACTCTAATATGATTTTTTCATTTTGAACTTTTGTGTTTTTAGTTGGATTTGGTGGAGCTGTGGACAACCATAAAATACATATTATAGACTGAATCAAGGTGAAAAGCACAACAGTGCCTCTTTGATGGGAAACACCAAACCATTTCATCATGTTATTAGTGGGCTGTCTGGCTTTAAATGCCATTATTACCACAATGGTTTTCACAAGAATGCAAGAAATGCATAGCGCAAAGCTAACACCAAACACTAGGTGTCTGAGCATGCATGTTGCATAAGATGGCTGCCCAATGAAACACAATGAGCAAAGGAAACATAAAGTAAGGGATACTAGCAAAATGAAACTCAGCTCAGAATTGTTGGCTTTAACAACTGGGGTGTTTCTGTGATAAACAAACACTGCTAATGCCATGACTGAAAGGCATGCCCCAAATGATGCTATTATTACTAAGGTAATTCCCATTGCATCTATGTATGACAAAAACTCAGTTTCTTTCATTATACATTGGTTTCTTTCATGGTTGGACCAAAAGTCTTGAGGACACTTGACACATTCAACAGAATCTGTAAAAAAAAAAGTGCATGACAATTGCCTTTATAAGTAGGAGTAAAAGATATTAAAAGCCAAAAATAATACTTTATGCTTATTTATGAACAAGTGTGCTGGTCATTTTGTATCCTATATGAATAAATTTATTTAATGTGGCATGCAACATATAATAAACATCAAATGCCTTGGATAAATGAACAATTCTTCTGTATTTGTCTATTGCAAAGTATTATTAGGTGGATTTTTGATAACATGACAAGGTGTCACCATACTGTAAACAGGCTTTGTTGAAGAATGCTTTCTCATCCACCATTTAATACCATCATACACCAACTGAAATCTAGGAGTCCAATGCAACACACTTTTCCCAGACACCAAGCTCTTTTGAAAGAAGTTGAGAAAAGAATGGTGCCGTTAGTGTAAAAGAAAAAAAACAGTTATCTCTTCATATTCCACAGCATACATCAATGTATACTTACACTTTAAGATGTTAGACACATTTCAGTCAGTTTAAAGCACCTACCAATATGACTGCTGATTTCCCCATCTGCACATGGCACACAATCAAAACAACAGATTGGCTCTCCCTTCCTCGTGGCTTTCCTTGTCCCGGGCATACAGCTTTTACTGCAGATGGATATAGGAGCCTAAAAATGTTTACAATATTTCAAAACGTAAGAAGTGCAATTTTATCTAGAAGTCTGATCCAAGTATTCTAATAATATTTTATTTCCACATTTCTCAGCAACAAAAAAAAATCTGTAGATGAAACCCAAATGAAGGAAACCATATGGTGAAGATGTTAGTCTGTAATGTGCAGACAGTGGTGGACTGGAGTCCAGTGCAATGTTGATTACTTGCAATGGTCTAGCACCCCGTGTAGGGTTGGTCCCTGACTTGTGTCCTGCTGCTGGTACAGCTCTGTGCCCTTGGAACTATGAATTGAATTAAGAGGGCTTGGGAATTTCATGATTAGAGACAGCTAAATCATTTAAATGAAAAAAAGAAACAATTGCAGTAAAAAGGAGACATTATTTAGAGACTCACAATTATAGAAAAAAAACATGAGGTAATATAAATTTTTTAATTTTGAAGATAGAGCAATCAACCATTTGCTAAAATGCCCATTTTCTATGTACAATGTATTTACTCATCAAGTAATCTGTGTTCTTGTTTCTGAAAAAAATGTGTTTAAATGATATAGCATCTTTCATGCTAAATTCTGTATCAAAAATCTTAAAGTGAAAATTTTATAAAAAGCTAAAGCATAGAATGTATTAGAGATGCAGAAATTGCTTAGTTTTTGCATTGCAATTTATAGTGGACAGTAATGAAGATTTTTTGGTTTTGCACTATTACAAATATTTTTATAACTGTTCATTTTACAATATAAATTGTTTTTTATACTAGTGATTTTCAGAATGTATAAATACAAATGCTGTTTTTCTCCGTCTATAAATTGGAATTAGGCATCTGCTTTTCATGAGGCTTACATTTTGTATTAGAATTTTAAAGGAAACATAGTCCTGGAACTTCCATACTAACCCTAAATGAATAAAACATGGCTACTTGTGTACTAAATGGACGACACAGTCGGCAGTTCCTACCCATTCTACTGTGGGGCTTCGTGGGGGAAGCGCCCTGGTTGCTTAATTTTTGGAGACTAAATTATTAGACTGGACCTATCCCAACCACAAATACTAACCTTAAAGTTAGTGGAAGTGGAGCATAGTTGCCTATAGGTCCCTAATGTTAATGTCCCCTTTGGGTGCCTAATGTTAAAACCCGATTTGCGACACGATAATAGAAAAGGGTACTAGCCGTCCAAAACCAAAACATGTTTCCTTTAGGAAGGGTCATTCTCTACTTATTTTATAAATGTAAACATTTTGATATAATTATATTTAAAATATTTTCCTTACAGCTCCTGATTTAAAATTCCAAAAGATTTCATCTTCATTAATTTTAACTTCTTCTCCAGCTGCTGCTGATTCATCAAAAAAGCCAATGCTTTTGATTGTCACACCTCCGTCATCTGATTTTTGCCAGTTGACAATGTCATAGATTCCAACAGCATCCCCATTTTCATTAAAAGCCACTCTTTCTCCCAACTTGTTTGTGAAATTCACGTTCTTCAGATAATGCAAAAGCTTTAAGAAGAGAAAATGTGTAATATATATTTCATTAAATGACAGTGAACTTTTTTCTGAGGACAGTTTTTAAAACTAAAAAGGCAACTACAAAAGGTGTCTACTGATAAACAACTTTAGAGCTCAACTAGATTATGATCACTGGAAAAAGAGTCATATATATATTATACAAATATCTATTAATCAGAAATTTTACATTTTTATAATAATTTTGCATATGAGAACATGCTTACTTGCCAAGGCTGTAAAAGTGTTATGTTAGCACAAGTATTGTTTATAAATGGCCCTTTTCCACTTTCACAGAAAATTAAGTTATGCAGGGCATGTGCAATGGCGTAAACTGCTTTGTAAACGTTGTATGATGACCTCAATTTTGTTACATCACTATATGCTGTTTTAGCAAGTTTAATATCTTCAGATCCTGTGCATACTCTAATGGCAGGTAAAACAGAAAAATTCTGTTTTTTTATTGTTTCTGGAAATTTGCAATTAAATAAGGTTTCCCAAAATTCTATTGCCAGGTTATTCTGGGGATTGTGATCTGGTTGCACTTGAAGAAGGAAATTTTGTAATCCAGGAATGTCTCCTCTGCGAATAGCTATACCAATTGTTCCCCCAAAACAATCAAAGTTTTTTTTACTGGACAATAAATTAGAGGTACTCCAAGCTTCACTTGCAATCCACTGCCTGCCAGTAATATTTTGGAGAACAATTTCTTGAAATAAATTACTTAATTTTCCTTCCCCAGAAAAAGCAACAATGACCTTAGCAGTAGATTTCTCGATAATATTTACTATTTGAAAAATTCTGTTTTTAGAAGGAACAGCTGATATTGATTCACTAAAAGAAATGCAGCCAATTTTGTTAACCTCTTCAGTAAAGCTCTTGACAGCATTTTGTCCATAATCATCATCACTTGCTATTACACCTACCCACAGCCAGCCAAAATGTTTAATGATATGAATAATAGCTTTCACTTGAAACGCATCACTTGGTATTGTCCTCAGGAATGATGGATATTCTTGTTTATCACTTAAGCAGGAGCATGTTGCATAATGACTGACCTGGTAGGTAGGAGATAAGTAAAAATACTAATTTTTGCATTATCAAATGAAATAACTTTTGGTGTTAATTTTGTACTGAATTATAAATGCAGCATTTTACAAAAGTATAAAAAAGGCAAATATGTTTTGCTGATTAGTGTAGTTTTCAAAAAATAATCAGAAGAAAATAATCTCATATATTGGAACATTACCAGAATATGTGCTTTTATTAAGAAAAAAATAAAACAAGGGCAGCAACAAAGAAGAAATCAATGAATGAGTGGATAAATTAATGAGAATTCACAGCATCAGGATTTAAAAGCTAAAACACTGAAATTCTATAAAATAATGCTCCTTGACATAGTAGAGCTATTTGATCAAATGTTTCTTAAACAGTTTTTCCTTACCATAGGAATGCGAAAAAGACTCATGATCCTTGACATGGCAATTGAATGTGAGGATAAAGGATTGCCCACAATGGCAAGAAGAGGTGGAAGCCCTTTGCAATCATCATTAAATAGAACACCATCACGTCCACTTAACAGGGTGACTGCAGCTCTTAGGGCTATTGGAAGATTAACACAACTGTCAAAAATCCTGTAGCCAAGGGTTATGTTAGGAAGAATGCGTTGATCATTGTTTATTTCCTGAATTGCAAAAATCATTGTTTGAACCCTCTGATATTCTGAAACTTCAAAGCTGTCATAAAATACATTTTACATTAGCAAGAGATGTTATTAAAAGTTTACTTAAAATTAACATGATTATTGTCTTTGTTAAATAAAAGGGGTTAAACTGCATCCTGTAGAAAGTATGTACGTGAAGAGAATAATGTATACCACTCCTGCTTTAATATTAAAAAAATTCCATTCATACACTAGGTAAAAATCTTTACAGAATCCATTCAATACAGAAGGGGTAATAACGTTAGTAACATTTACTCACCCATCACATTTCCATTGTCCTGGATCATGTGTAAAAGACAGGTCTGGTGCTGTTGTTTTGTAATTCAATGCAAAAATGCCTCCTAAAATGATGTCTCCACTTTGGTATAACCCATTTAGTTGAAATATTTGCTGAATTCTGCACATTAGCTCAGAAGGTTTTGAAACTACAAAACTCTGGAGAACAAGAATACATATGATTGACTTCATAGCTACACATCACACAGACAGGTGCTGGTTATCCAGCAGTAAATCATTTTTTTATAGTGAAAATGCTCTCTCTCGAGACTTCTGTGGTAAACAGAATGCAATCATTGTATATTTGCAGCAAATCCCTTAACTGGATCATTTGACCCAAGTGAATTAAAAGCTGTTTCATCTTGCATAATGCAGCAATATGCAAAACTGACTGCAGTATACAACTTTTCCTTAAATCTTTAAATTTTCTTATTTGTCAGTCTGTCACTTAGTTGCCTGCTGAACGAGGCCTTAATATCTGAATACTGTAGTTTTATTTTACTGTGCACTGCGTTTGAGCTAATATGTTAATGCTGAACAAAATGCTAAATGCTGTTGTAAAGTGTCAGGATTATTTATGAAAGAAAGGTTTAAGAATAAAGAAAGAATTCATTACTTAAAAAATGTGTCCATTAAAGAGCATCCTTTTGGGCCTACAGTGTGTGTGGCATGAGTACAATTCAAGATTCTGTCCTAAACAGAATATTATTCTATCACCCTTGGGTGCATTTCCCACAAGCTTCTAAACACTATGTACCTCGTTATCTCATACTTACGATCATTGGTAAATTAGAGAGTATTTATTGAAACCATTCGTAGCTAAAGTAGTATTTAATCTTGCTTGTAAATGAATACCCCATTTGTTACTTTTAGTGTTGTTCTTTATTTGGGCTTTTGCCTGCAAGTTCGCCTTAAATAGATCACAAAAAACAACACTGGCACTCTTATTTGGACAAATATCACAACAATATTAATAACAATACGTTGATGTTGCAACATAAATATAAAATTATAATGTTTAAAAAATGGATGGGTGGGTAGGCTGTAAATTAGTGCAAAATGACTCTTTGTAGCTTTAACACCTAAACATAATCTGTATACGAGTTAACTAGTCAAATTCGCTATCAGTCACTTCCTTCAAAGTTGGAAGGCAAATCGCCATTTAGTAGCAGGAACAACAATGGCATCTGTCTATTAGAATCATGCCAACTCAACCAGAAATGCTTTTTGAGACAGTTCTGTCCAAGAAGTCAAGTCCTGGGTCTCAATGCTCTCCTGTGGGCAGACCTAAATCGATTTGTTTCATCTCAGTAATCAGAGAAATTTAAGCTCCCCTGGACTGAAATACTAAACCTTCTTTGTCAGGTGCATGATGAATTGGAATGTGGAACCCACTGGTATTTTCCTCAGTCCTACCTGCAGTTGCTAAACATTCTCTATTAATATACCACTGTTCTGGCAGATCACTAGTGATGCACATGGCTTTAGCAAAACTGATGTGTCCAAATCTGGGTATGCAGGAACCACATTACTATTACAATATGCACACAACAAAACCTGATGTTGTGGGCTCAAATAAAAATTTATTGGCACTATGTGACTATGACCAAGTCACTTCACCGGCCTGTGCTTCAAATGTAAAAGCAAATGACATGTAACCTATTTTGGGTTAATAATAATAATAATAATAATAATAATAATAATGTTTTATTTATGCAGTGCCTTTCATACACTCAAGGAAACTTTACAATTCAATAAACACATTAACAAGACAGTAGAAATTACATACAAGAAAAAGAATAATACCCATTGAAAAGATTTTTAACAAGAGTTTGAAATGAATAATAGATTTTTTCTCACAAAGGCTGAGAGTAAGAGCATTCCAAATTTTAGGGGCTATCACACTG
The DNA here is from genome assembly GCF_016835505.1 of Polypterus senegalus. Taxonomy (NCBI): domain Eukaryota; kingdom Metazoa; phylum Chordata; class Cladistia; order Polypteriformes; family Polypteridae; genus Polypterus; species Polypterus senegalus. The sequence goes on along the minus strand of NC_053154.1, from coordinate 124,421,769 downwards.
AAAGCTCTGCCACCCATAGTTACTAACCTGTATTTAGGTACAGTGAGTAAGTTAGCGTCCGATGATCGTAATGCATGGGCAGGAGTGTAAGGAAGCAGCTGCTCAGACAGATAATGAGAGGCTAACCCATGAAGGGCTTTAAAGGTGAGAAGAATAATTTCATATTTGATTCTTGAAGAAACTGGTAACCAATGCAAATCATACAGGACAGGAGTGATGTGAGCAGATTTTTAGTGTGTGTAAGTAAATGAGCAGCATAATTCTGAACATACTGTAATCTATTGATATACAGTATTTAGTCGGGAGGCTATAAAACAAAGCATTGCAATAGTCCAGATGGGTAGTGATGAAAGCATGAATGAGTTTTTCAGTTTCTTTCACACTGAGGAAAGAATGCAGATGGCCAATGTTGCGAAGATGAAAAAAAGCTGTCTGTACTATTGAGCTAATGTGTGATTGAAAAGTAAGAAGTTGATCAAAGATGCCACCCATATTACGTACTAATGCTGACGGTTCAACCAGAATGCCATCAACATCAATTTTTAGGCCATGAAGGGTAGATAGGAAAGATTTGGTACCAACTAATAAGATTTCTGTTTTATCAGGATTAAGTTGTAAAAAAGTATCTGTCATCCAATGATTGATTTCATCAATCAATCAATCAATCAGCGTAACAGGTGAAGATTGCATCAACACTTATATAAAGGTGTGAGTCATCAGCATAGCAGTGGAAGCTTAAACCATACTGACAAATAATCTCACCTAATGGAAGCATATAGATGTTATAGAGCATTGGACCTAGAACTAAACTTTGAGGGATACCTTGTGTGAGTGAAGTAGTGGAAGATTTGTATTCCCTAATGAAGACATAATACTGGTGATCACTGAGGTATGATGTAAATCAAGAAACAGCAGCACCAGAGATACCAATAGCTGAAAGTTGGGATAGTAAAATGTTATGGTTAACTGTATCAAATGCTGCGTTTAACTCAAGAAGAACTAGAATAGCGGCCATCCCAGAATCTACAGTTATAAGAACGTCATTGGTTACCTTGATTAAAGCAGTTTCAGTGCTATGTAGGACTCTGATTCCCGATTGGAAAGGCTCAAGCATGTTATGCAAATTTAAATAATCATTGAGTTGAACAGCAACAACCTTTTCTAAGATCTTAGCCATAAATGGAAGATTAGAAATTGGATGATAACATTTTAGTTATAACGGATCTGAGCCAGGTTTTTTTAAAACAGATTACAGCAGCAGTTTTTAAATCACTTGGAACAACAAAAGTGCAGAAACTACAGTTGATAAAGTGAGAAATGGGGGCAGGAAGTTTGTCAGTGCAAGCCTTAATCAGTAAAATAGGAGCAGGATCTAGGTGGCAGGTAGTTTGATTTAATTTAGATATTACTTCAGCAATATAAGTTGGTGTAGTGGGGTTAAATTTAGATAAACAAACTGTAGATTTAGAAGTATAAACGGTTGACAGAGATGAGGAATGGTTAGTAGAGAAACTGATATATGGTCGTAATTTTTGACAGAAAATAGTCGAGAAACAGATTACAGTGCTGAACAGAGGCATACAGATTTTTTTATAGCAGGTTGACAAAGTCTGCTAATTTTATTAAAAAGAGATATAGGGCGACAAGTACCAAAGTCAATAAGGGTGGAATAGTACCTTGAACATGCAGCCGATAAGGTGTTTCTGTATTCCTTCAGGTGTGCTGTGTAAGCCAGGGTGTGAACAGCCCAACCAGTCTTCTTCCAGTGACTTTCCATTTAATAGGTGCATAATGATGCAAAATTTGTGACAATGTGGAATTATATAGAGACAACATCTGCATAGGGCAAGACAACCCAGAAACATCATAGAGACAGGAAGCAACAACAGACATATAGAATATTCTTGATATTACGATAGGTTATTTTAGATTTATTTTAGGGAGGGGATAAGTAAAACTAAATTCAATCAGCTTGTGATCTGAGATGCCAATAACAGTACCAGGGCACTCATGTATAAACGGTGCGTACGTACAGAAATGTTGCATAAGAACGTTTCGACATTCAAATCGTGATGTATAAAACCTAAACTTGGCGTAAAGCCATGCACATTTCCACGGTACCTCATACTCTGTCGTACACAAGTTCTCCGCTCGGTTTTGCAGACTGGTGGCACCCAGCGTGTGTGGTTTATCTTTCTTTTTCAGGTCTATGTCCCTGACGCGGCTTTATAAATACACTGAAATTAACCGCATGTTGTTTATTAGTTTAATGCATCTGATTGTAATTAACCTGTAACAATATAATGGTCCACAGAATGGTCAAACTATTCCAAATACCATAACTGCTTTAACGTTGTTACTCTCATTGCACCTTCTTCTTCTTCTTTCAGCTGTTCCCGTTAGGGGTTGCCACAGCAGATCATCTTTTTCCATATTACTCTCACTGCACCACTTGCAGCAGCTGATCGGAAAGAGAATTATCGGTATACAGCATCAAGCACCTGCTGCCTCAGCCATGCTTCCTATCTGAACTGTTTCTCACATGGCAAACGCTTCAAACCTTTCCTGTATGGACCTCGCGGTTCAGAAAGAGTTTAATCCCAAGAGCTCTAAACGCACTCAATTAGTCCATCAACTGGTAGAACTGTTTGTACTTATAAGTACAATCACCTCACTGTAAACTTGCACTACAGTTATAATGTTGCACAACCTGAGGCACTTTATAAAGCGCGTATTTACATATGATGATGATATCATTTTTAAGAGTAAAAGCAGAAAATATGTTTATTATATTATACAGATAAAACTAACTTAATTTAAATAATCTATATTGTTAATAATTAAAGGACACGGTGTAGCTACGCTAGCAAGGATCTGGGGCTCCGTTCACGGATTGTTCTTGCCTTGCACTGTATGCTTCACTGGGACTGTCATGAAGGATAGAATAATTAAACATGCACTACAAAGATATTTCAATG